>NW_028179471.1:0-4072 GCF_964030765.1 Micromesistius poutassou | reverse complement strand
CCCCCGTGCGCACACACGCGCACGTTGGTCTCTCCACGATTGCTGGCCCTCACGGAAGCGTATAAGTAACACAAGTAAGGCTAATTACATGCATGTAATGCAAAAATTAAATTCATCGCAACGATGCTCAAGTTGCGTCGAGGGCAAGGGCGGGAAAGCGAGGTACGTGCGGTGTGTGCGTGATGATTTTCAAAGGCACGCAATCCTTGGTGTGCGAGGATTCAATTATAGATTGGGGGGGGGGGGGGGGGGGGGGGTGGTCAACAGCTTAAGTGTTTGCAGCTGAATTGGTTCTAACCAGATAGAATGAAGGGACGGATAATGAAGATGAGACAGAGGGGCTCAAGAGACAAGGCTTGGGGAGCAATAGGGATGAGAGAGCGAGAGAGAGAGTGAGAGAGAGGGCCGCAAGGACAAGGATTAAAAGAAAAGAATGACTGAAAGAAGAAGGCACAAAAGAAAAGTGCGAAAATAAAGAAGGTAAGGTGGAAAGAAAAGGAAAGCCCAGGAAGGCAGGGGTGGGGGGGGGGGGGGGTGAGAGAACGAGAAGGAGGAAAAGGGCACAGAGAGAGAGACAGAGAAGGGTAGCGAAGGTAGAGAGAGGAAGCAAAAGGTAGAGGGAGGAAGCAAAGGTAAAGAGAAGGGGCCAAGACAAACAAGGTCGAAATGAAAGCGATAATGGCGAGGCAGTGGTGCGTGTCCGGGATGATTGTATTTCAGGCCCCTTGCCAAATGGGACGGCTGGTGAGATCACTGGTGTTGGTGGGCAAAACCCATCCTGCCTGCCCACAGTAACCCCCCCCCCCCCGGCTCTGCTTCACAGGCGATGCATGATGACTGCACTGGGAAACACCTGCTGCAACTGACGCTGTATGACTAACACACACGCACACACACACACACACACCTCCCTCTGAACTCGACCCGTCTCGCAGCGAGAGGCGGGTGACGACATCAGCTTTCATATCACTTATGACAGACTTTTTTTTTTTTTTTTCAAAATTTTTTGCATTAAAGCCACGAGGTTCCTTGCGAGCTAAGGTTGAGACTGGTCGGCTTCTCAGAGGAAGACATGAAAGCTACAGAGAGAACAGGCTGCCAGTGGGCTAGGAGCCCCTGCTACAGTTAAGCCCAGCGCCTTCACAGAGCTTTGGCCTCAGCCCACAGATCCAACAAAAAGTTGAAGTGCAATATCGAAGAAATAACCCTGCTTCCTTTTACTTTTCGATTGATCTTGTGGATTTGTCCATGCATGCATAAAAAGACTATTTGCCGGGCAGTATGGTTGTTGAGTAACCCAATACTGAAAAACATGTAAAAAATATATCTTTCAACGTTATTATACTAGTGAAGTACTTGCACGCGTTGTCACGTGTAACTTGTAAGAAGCCACGGGTATCCTACCCCCAGTCAGACCTGTAAACATTCTCATTCAACACGCGTCAAGGAGAACATCTGGGGACGCCGCAGGGAGACCGGCCATGTTAACCACCGCGCTCCACCGCATGGGTCACGAGACAACTGGACCCAAGAGGAACTCCCCCTCACGTCGGTGAGCATACGGCCTGGGACCTGGGCCCTGCAGCGGGCTCAAGGACCCGCTTTGACCGCCCCGCCACGCACAGACACACACATGCTGCACATCATGCTGTGGTATGGGTATGCGAGTGCTTGTGCACTCATGTGCACAACAAGGGTGTAAGGCTGCTGGCTCTAAGGGGAGACGGAGAGCAGCCTGACTCGTGATGCGGGGCTGTGGGCGGCTGGAAGCGTAGCGTTAAGTGAACGGCAGGGAGGGTGGGGTTGGGTCCCATCGTTAGCTGAATCCCGACGGACCGACTGGAGCACAGAGTCCCTGGGTTGCTGCTTAAAGGGAAGCCGAGGCGTTCGGGATAAATGGCTGCACACCAGTTGAATGAATAGGCTGCAAGCTGGTGTAAAATGCTCACGGACTGCCTGTGGCATTCGTAACGGTGGCTTTTTGTGTTTCTCTTCAGACCGCCCCGCGGGGTGCGAGTCAGTGGCAATTTCTCTAAGACTGCAAGGGAAGCTAAGCTTTCCCTAAAATTAAAAAAATTTAATGGTCAAATATATACTGTTGTGTGAACATTTCATTGACTAAAAATGCGTTAGAACAGGTCCATCTCGAAGACGAGTTTGTTCAGAATCAGCTGCTTATCGCAGGTCGACTGACTCGATTTCCTTCTCATACATTCCCGTAGCGTCACAGTGCATTTGCTGGTTGAAGCGCAGCGTCCATCCACTTCAATGGGGCTGCATAACAGCTTTTTTTAGTATGTCGAAAGTCAACGGTCATTGGATAATGCTGTGATTATGTCCCTCCCACGGACGCTCAGCGTCTCTGGGGGTGAAGGAGTGGGCTGGCCTGGACGCTGGGCTTCTGCGTGATGATTAGAGAGTCTGCGAAAGACTGAGTTGCCTTTTGATTGAGTACATTGTACATTTCATACAATTATTCACACAATTCCTTGCTTCAGTTTAACATAATTCCCACATTTCCTTGTTCAAGTTTAATATACTTTTGGTAGCTAGCCATCACTTTGATTCAAAGAGGTCTGAACTTCAAGTCCTGTATTCAGATCAGGACTTGCAGGGTGACAGGGGAAATCTGTGTGATTTCTTGGTGTTCCTTAAAGACATGGAGTTGGACAGTGCAATGCCTCAGCTTTACAAACTGTTTATTAGTGGCAACAATTAGAGCTACATCTGCAGGTGTTTAAAGCGGCTCCTACACCCATAACACAATGGGCCAAGGCCCTTTAAGCAGCCTAGCTCTGCCGGCCATTGAGAGGACACTGGTCAAGTCAGTGGAAAAGACAGCTAGTTGGTATGACAGAGCATTTCCTTGAAAAGGAACAGAGAGCATAATTTATTTACACACACAGACAGAGTGATGTAGGCCGAAAATGAGCTTCCCCTCTTTGAAAAAGCCGCCACTGGTGTGAGTATGTGTGCAGATGTTTGACTTTTGTGTGCGCAATTTTTTATTTTTGTATGTGTAGCAGTTCAGAGGTGGGGCAAGCCTTGCCTTTAGCGGTGCAGATTTATGTGAGCAAGACTACGTATCAAGGTCGCCTAATCACCACCGAAAATGGAGTCTTGGCCGATGAATGAACATGGAAACACACTCCTTTGAGTCATCGGGTAAACGAGGTGAGCGTGTTTTTGAATCAAGAAAAAAACACAAAGGTTTCCGAATTACCCTGGATACAGAACAAAATAATAGACAGGTACAAATGTCTGTGTACACATGCACATTGGTGCATTCAGTTTCCGTAGCTGTGGGCTAGCGACACTGGGGTTTTGAATACACACACACACACACACACACACACACACACAAACACACACACACACAGAGAGGCATCTGCGCATAGGGAGGTGCTGGCTGATGGGGTTTGAATGGAGAGGACACACTGAGGGCAGGCGCTAAGGATGATTTCTTTTACTGGATTCCCTTTCCCTTCAAACCCTTCATTCCGGTCTTTTATGTTTTTATTATTTACAGCCCAATCTTGTTTTTCCGAAAAATAACTCAAATTTGGATTCACAAATAACCTTTCTCACCCTGGAATCCGCACTGGGTTTCTGCAAGCTTCTTTTGTTGACTCAAAGAGCCTTGAATAAGGTGATAAAGGAACAGTCTCAATGGTCTGTACGAGAAATGAGAAACGGTTCAGAAACATATCGGAATACACACACACGCACACACACACTTCCGCCGACATCAAGAGGCAAAACCCGGAGAGACATAGCGCACATCACAAGAGAGACATGACAATAGCATTGCAGCCATTGTTTTTCGTTTTTTGTTGTAGGGTTAACCATTTTTTTTCATTTCCCCCTTTTGTGAGAGGGAAATAAAGAGATCTTCATTTTGAAAAAACTTCAGTCTTTCAGCAGTTCGTCACACTATCTTTTGCTGAAAACAAACTCAAATGGTATACATTTCAGACAAACTTTTACATGAATAATATTTTAGGTGAAAAAATATTACTGTGACCGGTTGTCATCCTATTTGCTGATAGGCAGATGTTAGTTTTTTTTTGCT
>NW_028179472.1:0-2000 GCF_964030765.1 Micromesistius poutassou | reverse complement strand
CACCCCATCCACTGATCCATTGACTTGATCTCATTTAAAAAAAAAATACCCCGGAACCTACATGTGTGATCCATAACACTGTGATCCATTACACTGTGATCCATTACACTGTGATCCTTTACACTGTGATACTTTAACGGCACCGACAATCCAAAAAGCCAGTCGAAACTAGATGGAAAATGTGTGTAGTTGAAAACGTGACGCAGCTTTTACTTCTCCGCCACCTACAGAATTTGTTATGTACGATCGTTCATAAACCCCATGTTATCTCCCATAGACATTTGACCGAGGGAACCGGAGCCTCGGGGGCGGGACTTATTCTTAAGAGGTCTATGTGAGGGAGAACTTCTTATTCATGGACGTCCCCATTACTGTGGTTGAGTGAGTTAGGGTAGAACCACACATTAGCGGTTCTAGTGGTTGTTGGTGATTGTTATTAAAGACTTATAGCACAACAAACAGTTTGTGTTCCCATAGGATGTTTGGCAGTGTTTCTAATCGGGTTACATGTGAAGCTTTACGTCCTGCTCCATGACCTCCTCACGTGACCAGCCCTCCTGGTGGGTTTTGGGGTCGTGGTTCGTGCGAGCAGCTGGCTGCTTGGTCCGTTCAGGAGGTCTAATGGATTTCTTTCTGTCACTCAGAAAGTACAGATACAGATACAGAAAGTAATTCATCACATTTTCTCATCATGGAAGCTAAACGCTAAGCTCTCACTCCATCCTCCAGGCAGGGAAAGTCTTTTGAAGGCCGCACATTTCGTCAGTTATTTCTGGAATTAAAATGCCATTTTGGCACTTTCAGAAAGCAACTTTCAAGAAAGAAACTAGCTTGATAGTCTTCTTGTATGAGCTTACGTCTAAATCACATTTTGTGAGCTTTCACCCATTTCTTCAGACATGTCAGAGTTCTGGTCGTGTGATATTAAGCTTTATGTGTCTGATGTGTTTATGAGAAGCTTCAGTTCATATTTGATCCTGGAACCGGCTCAGAATTCCTACCAAGATGGGGGGAGAGAGAGCGAGAGAGAGCGAGAGAGAGAGAGAGAGAGAGAGAGAGAGAGAGTGTGAGCGAGTGAGAGAGAGAGAGTGTGAGAGAGCGAGAGAGAGAGAGAGAGAGAGAGCGAGAGAGAGCGAGAGAGACAGAGAGAGAGGGAGAGCGAGAGAGAGAGAGGGAGAAAGAGAGAGAGAGAGAGAGAGAGCGAGAGCGAGCGAGAGTGAGAGAGAGAGAGCGAGAGAGAGAGAGAGAGGGCGGTATCCAGTGGAAGGTTGGTTCCTAGGCGGGCTACAAAGAGCCCCTCTCTCCTTTCCTTGCTCTATCTTTAGAGCCGGGCTGATTGTGCGCCGCGTTGGGTGTGTCACTCCTGATGACGTCACGGCCCTTTAAGGCCTCGTGTTCAGGCGGATGTCTACCGCTCAGTGGGAGAAATAATCCAGGTTGAGCTCTGTGGCCCAGCCCCCACGAAGGACGTCCACCACCAGAAGAGCCCAAACCACCGGGTTTCTGAGGATTCTGATGTTCCTTCAAGTGAAGCCAACGGTTGTCGTCGTCGTCGTCGTCGTCGCTTTAGGGAGTCCAGGAGGTCGGGCCTCTCGGTGGAAGTCACACTCCTGTCCTACATTTGTAGAATAATTTAGAATAAGGTGTAATGATCACATGGTGGATGCCATGATGGATCTGAGCTCATTATCCTCGTGAACCGTTCACCTGCCCGCCGGTCTGTGGTGGTCCTCCTCTCCTCCTAGCGGTGGACCACGGCCTAACCACAGCACGGGAGCTGCACCCTGTTCACATACCGTCTCTCTCTCCCTGTCAGAAAAAACACATTCTGCCTAGAAACTTGACAATCGCTGTGTGTGTGTGTGTGTATGTGTGTATTTGTGTACATTTGTGTGTGTGTGTGTGTGTGTGTGTGTATACAGTGTGTGTGTGTGTGTGTGTGTGTGTGTATTTGTGTACATTTGTGTGTGTGTGTGTGTGTGTGTGTGTGTGCGTGTGTG
>NW_028179473.1:0-16224 GCF_964030765.1 Micromesistius poutassou | reverse complement strand
AGGAGGAGAGAGGAGGAGGAAGAGGAGGAGAGGGAGGAAGAGGAGGAGAGGAGGAGAGGAGAGGGAGGAGGAAGAGGAGGAGAGGAGAGGGAGGAGGAAGAGGAGAGAGGAGGAGAGGAGGAGAGGAGGAGAGAGGAGAGGGAGGAAGAGGAGGAGAGGAGGAGAGGAGAGGGAGGAGGAAGAGGAGAGAGGAGGAGAGGAGGAGAGGAGAGGGAGGAAGAGGAGAGGAGAGGGAGGAAGAGGAGAGGAGAAGAGGGAGGAAGAGGAGAGGAGGAGAGGGAGGAAGAGGAGAGGAGGAGAGAGGAGGAGAGGAGAGGGAGGAAGAGGAGAGGAGGAGAGAGGAGGAGGACAAGGAGGAGGAGGAGAGGGAGGAAGAGGAGAGGAGGAGAGGGGAGGGAGAGGAGAGGGAGGAAGAGGAGAGGAGGAGGAAGAGGAGAGGAGGAGAGGAGAGGGAGGAAGAGGAGAGGAGGAGAGGGAGGAAGAGGAGAGGAGGAGGAAGAGGAGAGGAGGAGGAGAGAGAAGGAGAGGAGGAGAGGAGAGGAGAAGGGGGAAACCTTCAGATAGGTTTCAAAGCGGTGACAACATGAGAGCATGAAACTGTGAGCACACACCGTGGATTAATATAAACATGTGGAGCACAGACACTGGAAAGTTGATCTTCTTCCGCCTCAGAATCCAAGACGGAGTCAGCGACAGTGTCACCATCCTCGTCCTCGTCTTCATCATTAGAGTCTCCAGCCAATCGCTCGCTCTCTCGGTACAGCAGACGGACCAATCACAAACAACAACCTCCAGAGGGGTCCACCAATCAGGAGGTTCCGATGGGGGTAACGAGGGGGGGAGAGAGAGGAGGAGCTAACGATCTCCGAGGAGGGGGGGGGGGGGGGGGCGGGCCAACGGGAGCGTCCGATAGGGGGCGGGGCTCCGGCGGCGGCGGCCGGCGGCAGCGGGTGGGGGGGGCCAATCAGTGGGTCTGGTAGAGCAGGGTCCCCGAGAAGAGGGTCAGGGGCTCGGAGGCGCGGGCCAGCTGCCCGGTCACCAGGTCGATGCAGACCGTCTCCCGGGCCTCCAGGGGCAGCACCAGGCTGAACACGGCCAGGGCCCCCGGCAGGTGGGGGGCCTCGGCGGGGGGCTTCTCGCGGGCGACGCCCCGCCCCGACCGCGACAGCACCGCCTCCAGCTTCACGTTCTTGTGGCCCGTCAGGATGGCACTGAAGTAGTACCTCCCCTCACCGGAGCGGTGAAGTACCCTGAGGGAGGAGGAGGAGGAGGAGGAGGAGGAGGAGGAGAGGAGGAGGAGGAGGAGAGGAGAGGAGGAGGAGGAGAGGAGAGGAGGAGAGGGAGAGGAGGAGGAGGAGGAGGAGGAGGAGAGGTGGAGGAGAAGGTGGAGGAGGAGGTGGTGGAGGAGGTGGTGGAGGGGAGGAGGAGGAGGAGGAGAGGAGGTGGAGGAGTAGAGGAGAGGAGAAGAGGAGGAGAGGAGGAGGTGGAGGAGGAGAGGAGCAGTAAAGGAGATGAGAGGAGGAGAGGTGGATCGGGAGGAGAGAGGAGTAGAGGAGAGGGGGAGAAGAGGGAGGAGGAAGAGGAGAGGAGGAGGAGGAGAAGAATGTTCAGACCAAAAGTTTTTCACCGGTCTTTAGTATTTAGAACACTAGTAGTACAATACTGTATTGTACTACAATACTGTATTGTACTACTAGCAGTGCAGTACAGATGGATGCGGTCAACAAGAATGTACATTATTGACGATTCTCGAGAAGAGAGCAGATCCTAAACGGTCTCAGAGTCTCAAGGTCTTACTCTCCAGTCCCGTATTTCCAGGCCGGTCATTCAAGGGACCTTTCTGAGCGGGTTGTTATTTCACTAAAGCCTCTCGGAGCTAATATCCTGAGCGGTAATCCCTGAGCGGCCCGTCTCCGCTCTGGGACGCAGCGCTACTGGGAGGCTGTCAGGACACCACATGCCAGGAATACCCGCTCAGAACAGAGGCTCAGAACAGAGGCTCAGGACAGAGGCTCAGAACAGAGGCTCAGAACAGAGGCTCAGAACAGAGGCTCAGAACAGAGGCTCAGAACAGAGGCTCAGGACAGAGGCTCAGAACAGAGGCTCAGAACAGAGGCTCAGAACAGAGGCTCAGAACAGAGGCTCAGGACAGAGGCTCAGGACAGAGGCTCAGAACAGAGGCTCAGAACAGAGGCTCAGAACAGAGGCTCAGGACAGAGGCTCAGGACAGAGGCTCAGAACAGAGGCTCAGAACAGAGGCTCAGAACAGAGGCTCAGGACAGAGGCTCAGAACAGAGGCTCAGGAGAGAGGCTCAGAGAGGAGCCGCCCAGAGGCTCAGGGAGTCTGACGTTCTTCACAAGACGGTTCATCATCCAAAGGAGACCACTTTCTTTTAAAGGGAACGTTTGTTATTTGACTACTTTTAATACGGCAACGGTGACCGCGACGACCACGGTGACCGCGACGACGTCACCACGGGTGACGGGGACGAAGTGCCCGTCGAGGTCACCGCGGGCGACGGTCACCGCGGGCGACGGTCACCGCGGGCGACGGTCACGGGACCCACCTGTCTTGGGGTTGTAGGCGAGCTGGTCGTTGACCAGCACCTTGTCGAACACGATGGTCCCCGAGCTCGCCATGCCGCGGGTCAGCGCCGCCGAGAAGGAGAGGCGGGGCACGGCCGCGTCGGAGCCCGCCACGCCTGGGGGGGGAAAAGGAAGTGACCCGTCGGGGACAGGAAGTGACTTAACCATGACAACGCCAAGTGCTGAAAACAAGTGGATGGAATCACTGCTCCTCTAGGAGGAGTCATGGTGAGGAGGAGAACCTACCCTCTTCTCCTCGGAGACCTGGAGGGAGGAGAGGAGGATGTTAGTATAATACCACTACTAATAATAATAATGATAATAATACACTAATACTACTAATAATGATAATAATACACTACTACTACTACTAATAATAATGATAATAATACACTACTACTACTACTACTACTACTAATGATAATAATACACTACTACTACTACTAATAATAATGATAATAATGATAATAATACACTACTACTACTACTACTAATAATGATAATAATACACTACTACTACTAATAATAATGATAATAATACACACTACTACTACTACTACTACTACTAATAATAATAATGATAATAATACACACTACTACTACTACTACTACTACTACTACTAATAATAATAATGATAAAAATACACTACTACTACTACTACTACTAATAATGATAATACACTACTACTACTACTAATAATGATAATAATACACTACTACTACTACTAATACACTACCCCTATACTAATACTAACACTACTACCAATAATAATAATGCACTTTATTCCTACGACACCCTTTAAATAACTAAGTTGTCAAAATGCTCCAGCGTGCGCGGTGAAGCAGTGTTTAGACGCCCCACTAGTCCCACTAGTGGAGGACGTATCTCCCCGGTCGTCAGCATCACACAGCAGTCCTCCGGGTTCGGTTACCTGGGGGCCCCACCGGCCCGTGGCCCCCCTCTCGTCCCTCGGGGCCCGCCTTCCCCTCCGGCCCCTGCGGCCCCTGGGAGCCGGTCTCCCCTCGCTCCCCTTGGAGACCTGGAAGCCCCGCTGGACCTGGAGCACAGGAGACCCCCTGGTGAGAAGAGCCATGAGTGCCCCAGGGGCCCCTACCCAGAGGCCCCCTAACTAGTGGCCCCTAAAGGCCCCTACAGGCCCCACCCAGAGGCCCCTGCAGGCCCCTAGAGGCCCATCCCAGAGGCCCTACCTAGAGGCCCCTAGAGGTCCTACCTAGAGGCCCCTAGAGGCCCTACCTAGAGGCCCCTAGAGGCCCCTAAAGGCCCTACCTAGAGGCCCTACCAAGAGGCCCCTAGAGGTCCTACCTAGAGGCCCCTACCTAGAGGCCCCTAAAGGCCCTACCTAGAGGCCCCTAGAGGCCCTACCCAGAGGCCCCTA
Source organism: Micromesistius poutassou (assembly GCF_964030765.1). Lineage (NCBI taxonomy): Eukaryota > Metazoa > Chordata > Actinopteri > Gadiformes > Gadidae > Micromesistius > Micromesistius poutassou. The sequence continues at coordinate 12,241 of NW_028179473.1, read as the reverse complement.
GAGGCCCTACCTACAGGCCCCTACCTACAGGCCCCTACCTAGAGGCCCCTACCCAGAGGCCCCTAGAGGCCCCTACCCAGAGGCCCCTAGAGGCCCTACCTACAGGCCCCTACCTACAGGCCCCTACCTACAGGCCTCTACCCATAAACAAGGCTCCTTTCAGTAAAAGTGATAGTTCCCAAATCGTCCCGGGCCCTTGACCCAGAATGTTAAGCTCTGTTAAATACTTTCCAGACCGGGCCCCCGACCGGCCCCTGACAGCCCCTGACAGCCCCTGCATCGCCTCAGTCGTGGTTTGCTTGTCTACCCCCTCATCTGTTTGTAGTCACAACCTCTTCATGAGGCCATTAAACCTTTCCCATTATTATTATTTTTTTGTCAAAAATGCATCGCCAAATATTTGCAGTGTCTCAGTCGGCGCTGTCCCGCGGGCCCCCGGTGTGCGGACCAGACGACCCCGGAGTGGGAGACTCTGCCTCCCTCACCCTGCTCCCCTCTCCTCCCTCCAGGGAGGAGAGGGGAGCAGGAGGGAGACTGGGAGGATCCTGAGATAGCGGCCGTCTCTCCTCAGGGACAGAAGCCAACGCCACTCGGTTCATCTCCCAGACAGCCTGACTCTGTCTCCCATCTCTCCCCTCCTCTCCTCTCCTCCTTCTCTCCCTCCTCCTCTCCTCCTCCTCTCCTCAGTTCATCTCCCAGACAGCCCGAGTCTGTCTCCCCTCTCTCCCCTCCTCTCCTCCTCCTCTCCTCTCCTCCTCTTCCCTCTTCTCCTCCTCTCCTCTCCTCCTCCTCTCCTCACCTCCTCTCCTCTCCTCCTTCTCTCCCCTCCTCTCCTCTCCTCCTCCCTCCTCCTCTCCTCCTCCTCTCCTCAGTTCATCTCCCAGACAGCCCGAGTCTGTCTCCCCTCTTCTCCTCCTCCTCTCCTCCTCTCCCCTCTTCTCCTCCTCTCCTCCTCCTCTCCTCTCCTCCTCCTCTCCTCTTCTCCTCCTCCTCTCCTCTCCTCCTCTCCTCTCCTCCTCCTCTCCTCTCCTCCTCCGTCCTTAACCTCACCTCCCTCCCTCCGCCCCCCACCCGTCCCCCCCCCTCCCCCCTCCCCCCCCCCCCCCCCAGAGACTCACCCATGAAGTCCTGGGCGGAGAAGCGGTGGAACTCCTGGGTGAGGTTCAGCAGGGTGGCGTTCAGGGCGCCCACCCGGGAGCGCACCTCCACCAGCTGCACCCGCTCGATGTCCCGCAGCGCCCCGCCCTGCGTCGTCACGGTGACGTTGAGCCCGCCCAGGTGGCGCCACAGCCCCGAGACGTGGCGGTTCAGGCCCGTCTTGACGCTGCGCAGCCCCACGGTGACGGCGTCCAGCCGGCCGCCCAGGACCTCCAGCCGGGCCAGGCGCCGCTCCAGGCCCTCGCCGGAGCCCCGGCAGGCGCCCACCTCCGTCAGCAGGTCGCTGCGCAGCAACGTCACCCGCGCGTCCAGGCCGCCGAGCCGCCGGCCGGACTCCTCCAGGTGGTCCTGGAGGTCCTGCTGGATGGTGTTGACCTGCGGACCCCCCCAGCAGAGCAGGTCAGGCGGGGGGAGGGGGGGGTTCACGAGGGCTAGGTCTGTGATTGGTCTGTTTCACTACACATGACCGCAGCGCTTCAGGTAGCTAAACACGATGTTACGCCGCCAGGTGTGAGTGGGGTTAGCCGCTACGAGCCGTTTTTGAAAATCGGCCTCTTCTGACATCACAAGTGGGCGTGTCCACCTAGACGTGTGACGGATTAGATGAGCTAACGTTTGCTACGGTCCACCGGGTAGGCCGGTGGACTGATCTATCCAGCGCACGTCTAGGTGGACACGCCCACTTGTGATGTCAGAAGAGGCAGATTTCCCACTCCCACCTGGTGGCGTGACATGGGACCTTTAAAATGAAAACTATGTTCATGTTCTCAGATGTTATCTCGCTGTTTCTGTACCGCGCCAAAATGAAGGACGTTCTAACACATGTCCTCTAGGTCACAGTTCCCAGTGCCTCCAGACCAGAGGCGCTCTAACACACACCACCAGTGGGCCCCTGGATCTAAACACTGGTTTAAAGCGGACGCTGTAAGGGCGCCGTTCCTCACGTCGGCGATGATGTCGTCGCTGGTGGAGCTGAGGTCCAGCAGGTCACCGCCGTGCTGCTGCAGCGTCCGGCGGGCGTCCTGCAGGGAGCCGTTCAGGGCCCCCAGCGCCTCGCCCAGCGCCTCGCCCAGAGCCCCGCCCAGCCGCGCCGTCCGGTTGGCCAGCTCCGCCCTCAGGTCCTCCAGGCCGTCGTCGCGCCGCCGGCCGCACGCCACCGCCTCCTCCCTCAGCCGCCCCACCTCCTCCCGCAGGGCGGAGCACTCCCGGGAGCAGGCGGAGCCGTCCGCCTCCAGCCTCCGGCCCAGCTCCTCCAGCCCCGCCCCGCAGCGGGCCAGGGCGGCGCCGGTGGCGTTGGAGAACGCCCGCAGGTCGTCCTCCACCGCGCCGCAGACGCCGCAGCCGGCCACGCCGCGGCCCAGCGTCTCCACCTCCGTCAGGACGCGGGTGAAGCGCTCGCCGTCCGCCCCCGTCACCCCCTGGATCCTCTCGACGTCCCGCGCCAGGCCGGCCACCCGGTCCAGCAGGGAGTCCCCGGACACCGACAGGTCCCGCAGCCGCGTGTCGAACCGCCGCAGGTCGTCCCGGTTGGACACCACCCGCCACTCCAGGGTCTTCACCGCGTCCTCCCCCGCCGTCGCGCCGCCGTCTCCGTCGGCGCCGCACGCCTCGGAGCAGGCGTTGGCGGCGGCGGCCAGCCCCCGCTCCAGGAGGGCCGTGGCGTTCTCCAGCCGGCCCAGGCGGCCGCTGTGGGCGGTGACGGTGTCCCCCAGCACCGTCAGGTCCAGCTCCACCTTGCCGATCCGGAAGGCGTGGTCGTCGAGGCGGCCGAGCGCGGCGTTGCGCAGCTGGGTGACCTCGCGCTGCACCACGTCCTTCACGTTGCTGCCCGTGTTGGAGCAGCGCTGCTCCGCCTTCCGCACCGTGGTGTTCAGCCGCTTCTCCACCTCCCGCAGCCGCCCGCTCAGGCGCTCCTCCGTCACCCTCCCCTTCCCGCCGCCGCCGCCCGCCCCCGACAGCTCCTTGTCCAGGCGGCCCCTGATGACCTCGTAGGCGTCGGCGCTGGAGCTGAGGCGGAGCTCCACCGAGGCCAGCCGGGCCTCCAGGTCCACCAGGGTGGAGCAGCAGGCGGAGGAGCGCTCCGTCTCCCGGCGGCCCGTCTCCACGCTGTGCCTCAGGTCCTGGTCCAGCGAGCCCAGGAGCTTCTCCAGGGAGCGGATCCGGTCCTGGTCCGTCTTCTGCTGCCGGCGCAGGTCCTCCACCCCGGCCTGAGGAGGAGGAGGAGGAGAACCAGGGGTGAGCAGAACCCTGAGAGGAACTCTGAGAGGAACCCTGAGAGGAACCCTGAGAGGAACTCTGAGAGGAACCCTGAGGAGAACCCTGAGAGGAACTCAGAACTCTAGGGCTATGGGAGGCAGGGTTCAGGAAGGTCAGGAAGACCTTAAGTCTTATGAGGCCTTCATCTTCATCTTCAAAATAAGGGTTAGGGTTAACGCCATCTAAATACTGTAGGGTTCTCTAAGGTCCTGTAAGGTATAGTGGGGTACGGCAGGGTACTGTAATAAAGCAGGGACAGTACCAGGTGACAGGTATAGTAGGGTGCTGTAGTTGGGTTCTATAGGGTACAGCAGGGTACAGCAGGGTACTGTAACAGGGTACAGTAGTAGGGTACAGTAACAGGGTACAGTAGTAGGGTACAGTAACAGGGTACAGTAACAGGGTACAGTAACAGGGTACCACGGACCTGGCAGGAGGAGCAGGACAGCGACACCCGTCCCTCCAGCTGGGTGAGGATCTCCTCCTTCAGGGTGTGGAGCCTCACCCCGGGGGGGAGGGCCCCCTCCGGGGCCCCGTCCACCGCGTTGCCCCCCCCCTCCTGCATCCGGTGGTTGATGTGGAGCAGCGTCTGGTCGTGGACCTGGAGGGGGGGGAGGGGGGGGGGGGGACTAATGAGTGAACGGACGAGCCAACACACCAACCACAAATGAAGGGATGAAGGTACGGTGTGTACGGTATGTTTGTCGAGGTACGGTGTAGTCATGTAGCTTTGAGCATGAAGAGTTTTGGGGGATGGTTGGATTAGGGAATGCATGAGGGATGAATGAGTTAATGATGCCGGATGGTTGGGTGGGTGGTTGGAGTCAGGATTGATTGAATAGAAGCATGAATGAGTGAATGTGGTAGATGGAAGGACGGACGGTGAATGAATGAGTGAATGGATGAACGGTAAGAATCATGTGTAGATGGATCCATTGATGGATCGATGAAGGGTAAAGGAGGGTGTGGGGATGAGAGGGTGAGAGGGTGGGTGAGAGGGTGAGTGGGTGGATGAGAGGATGAGTGGGTGGATGAGAGGGTGAGAGGGTGGGTGAGAGGGTGGATGAGAGGATGAGGGGGGGATGAGAGGGTGAGTGTGTGGATGAAAGGATGAGGGGGTGGGTGAGAGGGTGAGGGGGGGATGAAAGGATGAGGGGGTGGGTGAGTGGGTGGATGAGAGGGTGAGGGGGGGATGAGAGGGTGAGTGGGTGGATGAGAGGGTGAGGGGGGGATGAGAGGGTGAGGGGGTGGGTGAGGGGGGGATGAGAGGGTGAGTGGGTGGATGAGAGGGTGAGGGGCGGGACGAGAGGGTGAGGGGGGGGGGAGACCTGGCTGCGGTTGGACAGCTGGTCCAGACGGTTCTGGATGTGGTGGATGGTGTCCTTCATGGGGGGCCGACCCGCATCCGCCGGGACCCCCGCTCCCGCCAGCCCGGACCTACAAGGAACAGAACCACGGCTTCATGTACTGTTCATGTTCTGTTCATGTTCTGTTCATGTTCTGTTCATGATCTGTTCATGTTCTGTTCATGTACTGTTCATGTTCTGTTCATGTTCTGTTCATGTTCTGTTCATGTTCTGTTCATGTTCTGTTCATGTTCTGTTCATGTACTGTTCATGATCTGTTCATGTTCTGTTCATGTACTGTTCATGTTCTGTTCATGTTCTGTTCATGTTCTGTTCATGTACTGTTCATGATCTGTTCATGTTCTGTTCATGTACTGTTCATGATCTGTTCATGTTCTGTTCATGTTCTGTTCATGTTCTGTTCATGTTCTGTTCATGATCTGTTCATGTTCTGTTCATGTACTGTTCATGATCTGTTCATGTTCTGTTCATGTTCTGTTCATGTTCTGTTCATGTTCTGTTCATGATCTGTTCATGTGTTGTTAACCAAGGGTTGTGTGTCCCACCCTACCCCGGGTTAACCCCTCATACCCTCTAGCCCTTCAATAGAGCAGCTCGTGGCTCAACCAGCTAACACGCTAACCGTGTAGCGACTAGCCTCTCAGAACCTAGCCCCTTAGCGACTTTCCCTTTAGCGACTATCCCCTTAGCGACTATCCCCTTAGCGACTATCCCCTTAGCGACGAGCCTCCTAGCGAGCGACTAGCCTCCTAGCGACGCTACACAACGGTGTCTGTGGCGACGGAGGCGGGGTTGGAAAGCGACCTACAGGGTGGAGGTGATGGAGCTGATGGTGGTCTGCATGGTGTGGAGGTCCTTGGTGAGGCCCCTGATCTTCTCCTCCAGCTGGCGGACCTTCTGGCCGTCGCCTGCAGAGGGGAGGCGAGGCGAGAACCACAACAAGCTCAGAGCAAAGACCTCCAGACAATCTACCTACTGACACTCATCGGGGACATCGGGGGATCGAACCCAGAACCTTTCAGCTGGGAGTCGAACCCCTGACCCCCGTCGGTCGTAGCGCCCCCAATACGGGGGGTGGGGGGTGGGGGGGGGGGAAAGCCTTCGTACCGTCTCCCCGGCCTCCTCCTCCTCCTCCTCCTCCTCCTCCTCCCCCCTGCTCCCCACCTGGGGGGGGGGTCGGCGCCGCGACTGGGGGGGGGCGGACCGCGGTGACCTTGGTGTCCGTGACGACCGTCGCCACGTCGCAGCAGTCGTCTCCCGTGTAACCGTGACAACACTTCCACTCCATCTCGGTCACCATCTTGTAGGCGACCCTGTAGCGCGGCCGTCTGAACACGCGGTAGCTAGCGGGAAGCACACGGCGGCTGTTAGCGTTGTTAGCTCGTCGTTCAGAACAGACACGTCCCAGTTAGCTTGTTGTTCAGCCGTTTGAATCATAGACGATTACTGTTAGCCTGTTAGCTTGTTAGATGGTTATTTAAAACACAGATGATAGCCGTTAGCTTGTTGGCGTGTTGGCTAGTCATTTAGAACATGTATGATAACTGTTAGCTTGTTAGCTGGTCAATAAAAACAAGCGTGATCGCTGTTAGCTTGTTGGATAGCCTGTTCAAACATACACAACATGACAGTTCATCATTTAAAATGTTCAACATCATTTCACTCCTTTTAATAATCACATAAATACTCTCCAACATATAAACAGAATGAACGGTTGAACAGAGGCTGAGCGTACCCACGTATCAAGTATCAGCAGAGTTCACTCTAAGAGCAACAAACGTTCATCACTCCCACATGTTGGTGTTTCAGTTCAGCTCAGAGACCTTCATGGCTCTGGGGAGACTCTGGTTCCCTCAGAGGGGCTGGGGGCTGTGGTTCAAGTTAGAGGGTCAGGGAAGGGTTAGGGGTTAGGGTCTGGTAGGGGTTAGGGTCAGGTAAGGGTTAGGGTCAGGTAGGGGTTAGGGGTTAGGGTCAGGTAGGGGTTAGGGGTTAGGGTCAGGTAGGGGTTAGGGGTTAGGGTCTGGTAAGGGTTAGGGGTTAGGGTCTGGTAGGGGTTAGGGGTTAGGGTTAGGTAAGGGTTTGGGGTTAGGGTCAGGTGTTAGGGTCAGGTAAGGGTTTGGTGTCAGGGTTAGGGTTAGGGGTTATGGTTAGGTAAGGGTTTGGGGTTAGGGTCAGGGTTAGGGGTTAGTGGTTAGGGTCTGGTAAGGGTTAGGGGTTAGGGTCAAGTAAGGGTTAGGGTCAGGTGTTAGGGTCAGGTAAGGGTTTGGTGTCAGGGACAGGGTTAGGGTTAGGGGTTAGGGTTAGGTAAGGGTTTGGGGTTAGGGTTTGGAGTTTGGGGTTAGGGTCAGGTAAGGGTTTGGTGTCAGGGACAGGGTTAGGGTTAGGGGTTAGGGTTAGGTAAGGCTTTGGGGTTAGGGTCAGGTAAGGGTTTGGGGTTAGGGTCAGATAAGGGTTTGGTGTCAGGGTTAGGGTTAGGTAAGGGTTTGGGGTTAGGGTTTGGAGTTTGGGGTTAGGGTCAGGTAAGGGTTTGGGGTTAGGGTCAGGTAAGGGTTTGGTGTCAGGGTCAGGGTATGGCCCAGTGTAACCTAGACCCGGAGGGGGTTGAGGTTCCCGGGTCCCTGGGGTCCCGGGAGGTGAACCGGTGATCATGTGGGTTCATATCAGAGGTCCTCAAGGCTTTAGAGGCGCTGGACACAAACGGTCTGCAGGTCTGCACAGGCTCCCTGGCTCCAGGTCACAGCGTCACTGGGACACCACCAGTACCGCCTGGAGTCCTGAGGGGTTGTACTGGTTTTAAGGGTTAAGTTAAGTTGACCGAGGAGGGGGTTCCAGGCGCCACCGTTTCACACTCCGCAGCTGCGACCAATCAGAGCGCATTCCTGCTGCTCTGTGTTTGAGTTGGAGCGCGGCGATGGTTCAGTTTGTTGTGTTACCAGCGAACGGCGACGCACAACCCGGTCGCACACAGGAAGTGGAGATCAACAGCAGCGATGCTGTCTCTTCCTGAACCCTGTCTCACCCTGCAAGGACCTGTCTCACACTACCCAGATCTGGCTCACCCTCCCAGGAGCTGTCTCACACTACAGGGACCTGTCTAAAACCTACAATGACCTGTCTCACCTTACAAGGACCTGTCTCACCCTACAAGGACCTGTCTCACCCTACAAGGACCTGTCTCACCCTACCAGGAGCTGTTGCACCCTGCCAGGACCTGTCTCACCGTACCAGGACCTGTCTCACCCTACAGTGATTTGTCTCACACTACAAGGACCTGTCTCACCCTCCTCCTCACCCTCTCCTCCTCACCCTCTCCTCCTCACCCTCTCCTCCTCACCCTCCTCCTCACCCTCTCCTCCTCACCCTTTCCTCCTCACCCACTTCCTCACTCTCTCCTCCTCACCCTCCTCCTCACCCTCCTCCTCACCCTCTCCTCACCCTCTCCTCCCCTCTCCTCCTCACCCTCTCCTCACCCTCTCCTCCCCTCTCCTCCTCACCCTCTCCTCCTCACCCTCTCCTCCTCACCCTCTCCTCCTTACCCTCCAAACCAATTTCAGTTTTGTTTTTGGTCAACGTTCTCACTGTAGCAGAGAGGAGAGATCTGACCCAGATGTTTGAATCTGATTCAGACGCTGTAGAGCGTGAGAACGAAAGAAAAACAGACTAGAGATAGAAAGAGAAAGAGAGAGAGAGAGAGAGAGACAGAGAGAGAGACAGAGAGAGACAGAGAGAGAGAGAGACAGAGAGAGAGAGAGAGAGTCAGTGTCATTAAAGGATGAAGGGAGGTGTGTTTTGGCAGGAAGTAGCTGTGGTGCCTGGAAGCTGTCGACTTCATTCTTGACATACTGAAGCTGAGACCCTGACCCGGGTTCTGGTCCAGGTCCAGAGGACTCTGGTCCAGAGGACTCTGGTCCAGGTCCGATCCCGGTTCTGATTCTGTGGGAGCTCAGCTCAGCTCCAAACTAAAGTAAACACTGTCAATGTTGGAGTGGAAAGTAATAAAAAGCTACACTTAGAACTCACCAGCCAGCCTGAATAAGTTATGTTCTTCCAAAGAATTCATGTATTTTTAGTACATCTATAAATACCCTATATTAATACTATGAAAGTGTGTTTGTGTATGTGTGTGTGTGTGTGTGTGTGTGTGTTTGATTATGTGCTTGAATAGGTGTGTGTGTGTGTGTGTGTGTGTGGGGTCTTACAGGGCCCGAGGACACTGGCCCCAGACGCAGCGCTGGTAGTCCGGCTTCACGTAGCTCTCCACGCCGTCCTCCATCACACAGCTCACCGCCCGCGTCACCGCGTACGCACACCAGTTCCTACACACACACACACACACACACACACACACACACATTATTAATACACACAGTGCATACACAATACACACATTAACAACACCAGTTCCTACACACACACACACACACACACACACAAATACACACATTAATAATAAACACAGTACATACACAGTACACACATTAAAAAAACACGCACACCAGTTCCTACACACACACACACACACACGCAGGCATGCACACACACACACAAGCATGCACAGGCAGACACTCACACACACAAAACACACATTCATACACACGTTGTAGCCATTAAGCAAATTAATCAAAATTATTATGTGAATAATTTGAATGTAAATATTACAAAAGAAATATTCAAATGCATTATTCATGCATTTGATGCATTTTATGAATGATATCCTGGGTGATGGTTTACACTTTTGGACTTGTCGTTGTAAACAACAACATGCTCTTATTGGACATTGAAACATTGAAAGGTCGGTACAGATATCAATACACACATTGTACTCACATAATACACATATTAATACACACATTGTACTCACATAATACACATATTAATACACACATTGTACTCACATAATACACATATTAATACACACATTAATGCACAGAGGTGTCAAGTAACGAAGTACAAATACTTTGTTACTGTACTTAAGTAGACATTTTAGGTATCTTTACTTTACTCCGTTATTTATTTTTCTGCCAACTTCTTAGTTCTACTCCTTACATTTTAACACAATTATCTGTACTTTCTACTCCTTAAATTTGAAAAACAGTCTCGTTTACTCTTGGTTTCGGTTTAGTTTTTTAGTTCTTTTGTTCAACGTCATGTGCGGCATCCAATACAGATCAGTGGCGCCGTCCAGATGTAGTGATTTCGAGCATAATTGGACGAAGCATAGAAACCCATAACACTCATTGGTTAGGCTATCCATCGTCTTTGCACATGACGCAAAACAAGATAAAATAGGCAAACAAATTATTCAAAGCGTGGCGATGGCAGTGTCCGAAAGAGATTTGGTTGGCAGCGAAATGTCTGAAAGATCTAAAGACACAGGCGAGCGTTGGGGACGATGGAGACCAGCAACACCTTCCACATCCCTTTTTTTTTTATTATTAAGGTTACTTTATACTTTTATACTGTAAGTAGGTTTTAGAGACAGTACTTTTTCACTTTAACTTGAGTAAAGAGGTTAAGTTGATACTTCAACTTTTACTAGAGTCTTTTTAAACTCCAGTATCTATACTTCTACTTAAGTGACGAATGTGTGTACTTTTGACACCACTGTTAATGCACATCGTACACACACACACACACACACACACACAATACACACATTATACACAATAATATATACTCGATGCACTATGCACACATAATACATCAATACACACTAAACGCACACACACACACACACACACGCACTGTATCTAAGTCGTATTAAAGAAGCTCTATGATGTATGGTGGACTCTGTTCTCCTAATGAGCTCTACATTCTAGAGATACCATCTAGTGAGAGAGAGAGAGAGAGAGAGAGAGAGAGAGAGAGAGAGAGATAACATCGAGAGAGAGAGAGAGCGAGAGAGAGAGAGATAAACATCGAGAGAGAGAGAGAGATAACAGAGAGAGAGAGAGAGAGAGAGATAACATCGAGAGAGAGATAACATTGAGAGAGAGAGATAGAAAGAGAGGGAGAGAGATGTATATACATATATCTGGTATGTAGTGTGTTTGAGTCCATAAGCCTCCACATGACACCTCCCATCATCATCCCATATATCATCCGATTACCCTCTACCTCCCCCCTCTACCCTCCTCCTCCCTCCTCCTTCCCCCCCCCTCCCACCTCCCCCCCCCCCCCTCCTCCCTCCTCCCTCCTGCTCCTCCTCCCCTCCTCCCCCCATCTCTCACCTGCTCCCCCACTGCCTCCTCCTCCTCCTCCTCCTCCTCCTCATTACTCTCTCTGGTATGCAACAGGAGTCACTCTGGGTTGACACAGCAGGAGTGACTCCTCCTGGAGGAGACACCAGGAGTGACTGCTCCTGAGGAGACAGTAGACTAGCAGGAGTGACTCCTGACAGCAGGAGTCAGTCCAGTCTATCGTTATGCTCTTCCTCCCATCCTGCTGACGGTTTGTCCTCCCTCTGATGACAGACTGCTAACAGCAGTGCTACTGCTAAAGATGACGCTAGTATGCTAACGCTTGTGCTAAAACTCATGCTAGTATGCTAACGCTAGCCAGAGTCTGTTTGATAAAGAGCCGACTCTGGCCAGCGTTTAAACAAAGTCACACATCAACGCACAAACACAGACACACACAGACACACACACACACACACACAGTCACACAGTCACACACACACATAGACGCACAGAAACAGTAGCAAGTAAGTTGTAAGTAAGTAGTAAGTTGTGGATAAACTCAACACAAACGCAGACTCATTCACACATGAGATTGCACACAAACACACACACGCACACTCTCTCTCTCTCTCTCTGTCTCTCTGTCTCTCTCTCTCTCTCTCTCTCTCTCTCTCACACACACACACTCACACGCGCATGCATAAATCAGAGGCATGGTTTGTCAGACATCAAATAAACACACAGCAGCTGTTGTAGATATTACACAGCGACACCGATCAGTCCTGCTGTCCAGAACGCTTAGCGGCTGACACACACACACACACACACACACACACACACACACACACACACACACACACACACACACACACACACACACACACACACACAGATAAAGCTCTGAAGTGTATTGTTGGGGTTTGAGCTGAGGTCCTGTGGAGCCAGGGGTTCTCAGGTTGACCTTTGACCTCAGGGTCACCCTGACAAGACAAGATCCAGTATTATGGGATGGATATCGAATAGTATTGCAGCATAGAGGCAGTATTGCGAGTAGATTTAGTGCCTGTGAAGTATTGTGGGCTAGATGTTGAGTATTATGGGATAGATGGTCAGTATTATGGGATGTGTGGTAGTATCGTGGGCTAGATGTTCAGTATTATGGGATGTGTGGTAGTATTGTGGGCTAGATGTTCAGTATTATGGGATGTGTGGTAGTATTGTGGGCTAGATGTTCAGTATTATGGGATGTGTGGTAGTATTGTGGGCTAGATGTTCAGT
>NW_028179474.1:0-7826 GCF_964030765.1 Micromesistius poutassou | reverse complement strand
ACACACACACACACACACACACACACACACACACACATGGAGACACACACACACACACACATGGACACACACACACACACACACACACACACACATGGATACACACACATGGACACACACACATGGACACACACACATGGACACACAAACACGGAGTCACACACACACACACACACACACACACACACACACACACACACACACACACACACACACACACACACACACACACACACACACACACAGAGTCAATCCAAGAGAGCAATCTATGCGCTCAAAGCCAGGGAGTTGAATAGGTTCATAGTGGGAATGTGCCCAGGGCCGTCCGTAAGGTGTGTGCGTCAGGTGGCCCGGCTGGAGGGGACTCAGCGCGTACGTATGTGTGTCTGTCCGCTAGTGAGAGAAACAAAGAAAGACAGAGAGAAAGGGAGTGCAACAGGGAAAGTGTGTGTGTGTGTGTGTGTGTGTGTGTTTTAATGTGTGTGTGTGATTGTGTGTGTGTGTGTGTGTGTGTGTCCATGTGTGTGTGTGTGTGTGTGTGTGTTAATGTGTGATTGTGTGTGTGATTGTGTGTGTGATTGTGTGTGTGTGTGTGTGTGTGATTGTGTGTGTGAGTGCGTATACCTGCTTTGTTGGGGTTCTCTGCCACCCAGGCGATGGTGATCCCGCCTATCTCCGAGTCGCTGAAGCGCAGCAGGAAGGTCCCGTTGGGCTTGGACAGCAGCATGTCCTGAGCCTGCTGTTTGTTCACAAAGCCCAGGATCGCTCTGCAGGAGAGCCAGAGCGACAGCGTGCACGAGAGAGAGAGAGAGAGAGAGAGTCAGAGTGTGTGTGTGTGTGCGCGAGAGAGAGAGCGTTTAAAGAGAGAAAGCTCTTAGCACCGACTACTGACTTGGAGGTAAATCTCCAGTTAGAAAGGTTGCCATGGGAAAAAATTACAGAGTCATTATGTGTGGGGAAAGAACTATGGCAGGATGAATCGGCTGAGCACAACACAAGACACGTGACTGAAGACCACCGCTTTCCGTCGAGGCAGGACCAGCCACCGACCACGTTTTCTCTTACCCGTCATTCCAGTGGGGCTTGAGGTGTTTTTTCGTGAGCTCCATGACTCCGTCGAACCACTGCCAGAACGTAAAGTTCCTGTTAGGCAGGCTCTCCTGTTCGAAAAGCACAACGTTTGATAGTTAGCTTTGCACCCACAGCACCTACCCCCACCCCTGCCCCCATTTCTTCAGTAATGTACCATTTGCAGTATCCACTCCACAACAAGGTGCAATCCAAATATGGATGTGCACGTATCTAATGTGTGTGTGTGTGTTTGTCTGTGTGTGTGTGTGTGTGTGTGTGTGTGTTTGTCTATTCTTTATTAAGAGAAAGGTTTCTCTTCATGAAACACAATGGTGACTTGCGTAGGGTGAAAGCGAGGGGGAAGGGTATAACCCGAGGGACAGAGAAAGAGAGCGATAATTGTGTGTTCTTGCACATGTGAGTGTGTGTATGCGCGCGTGCGTGTGTGTGTGTGTGAGCTGTTGCGCATATGTCCATGTGCATGAGTCAGTATACCAACGGAAATGTGATGTTCCTGTAATCTAATGAGACGGATGCTGTGTGTGTGTGTGTGTGTGTGTGTGTCTGTGTGAGTGTGTGTGTGGAAAACGGCAGTGTGTTTTTTTGCCTTCGCCAGCTGCTTTATGCCCGCGGCTCAATTAGGCTTTCAGCACCTGGACAAACACGGCCTTAAAGCCTTTTAGATCACGGCCTGCCCTTCAAGTGGACATGCACTTCATATGCAACATATAGTTTTTTGTTTTCCGTTTTTTTCAGCGTGAAGCGACACGATCAGTCAACAAGGAACTGGAATGAATGGGGCCTGTTGTTTGTGCTTAATGATAAAAAAAATTTAAAAAAAGATCTGCGCAATCTCTGAGCAATCTACAGCCATTGTCCCTTTCGGTTAAGTAGAGGGGTTTTGTGCAGTGTGTCTGTGCGCTCTCGCTGGAGGTCAAGAGATTCGTGTGAGGTTTTCGCGTGCCCCAGACGACGGCGTTTATCGAGCACACACACGTACTCGATACTGAGTTTCAACGCAGCTGACGCTTTCATCTGAAGCAGCCGGGCGCTAAGGGCCTGATCGAAAACCACACACCCCCTTTGTGCCGCTGCACTAGCTTTGCTCCTTGAGCAATACACCACAACACAGGGAGTGAGAGACAACAGAAGGTTTGGAGGGTTTTGGAAGAGGTTTGATGCAGACCCTGTTGAACTGCGACCAGGTCATGGTCATGTTCCGGCAGTCGGACTCCGGGCTGCTGGAGAAGGCCTTGGTGGCCAGGAACAGCAGGTTCTCGTCGGACAGGCCACGCTTGCTCTGCACCTCCGCCTTGTACTTCATGTTAAGGGCCTCGCAGAGCTGGGGCCACAGCACCTTGTCTGGCACCAGGAAGGGGACCCGGCCCTGTTTGCAAAGTGAAATGGTAAATGGTAAATGGACTGCGTTTATATAGCGCTTTTCTAACCAGTTGCGACCCAAAGCGTTTTAAAACTTAAAAAATCCCACATTCATGCACACATTCACGGCGGAGTCCAACCACGCAAGGAGACAACCAGCTCGTCGGGAGCAGTTAGGGTTAGGTGCCTTGCTCAGTGGCACCTCGACACTCCGCTAGGAGGAGCCGGGGATCGAACCAGAAACCTTCCGGGTACCAGCCAGCCCGGTCTACCTCCTGAGCTATTTACCGGCCATGAGTACACATAGTCTAATCAAACAAAGTCAAATAGAGAGCAGTTATTGGAAAGCGTCCGAAAGGGTAATATTACATGAAGTGATTCTGGAACAAGTTCAGACTATCTGCACATGGGCAGAATGTGCGTGTGTATACGTTTGCACGCACCCGTACAAACTCGGAACAAGAGGGCATAGACAGACGGATATGGACGATGACAGACAGACAGACAGACAGACAGACAGAGAGGGAGAGAGAGAGAGAGCAAGAGAGGCATGTATATTCATAGAAGAAGAGAAACATTCTCACCGGTTCGGCAAAAGCATTATCCCACAGCACTGTTGCCGTGGCGTTGTTGTCCTGGCTGCCGTGTACAATCACCACTACTGGAAGAGATAATGTCTGTTCGAGGAGAGAGGGGGAAAGGCCATTATTGACACAATACTCCAACAATTTGTTTAACGTTTACATACTAGGGTTCAATCCCAGGAAACGGGATTCCCACGAATACACGTTCAGAAGGTTTCCCGAGAAAATTAGTCAAGGGATGTTTTTTGGAACATACTGGAAGAGGCATGTGTTAAGGGAAAATGTAGGTCACATGCAGGGCCGCCGCAGCCCATACGCAGAGTACGCAGAACGCGTAGGGCCCCAAGTACCTCGTTTTTTTTCTTAATTGTATTGTATTGTATCTATCACTCATTAAAACATATCTACGGTCAACAATGGGACAAGAACGCTTTAAGGGTGTCTTATGATGAGAGATGCGATTTTGCTGCCAGGAAAAGTCATGGTGCACCTTTGTTAGGCCTCTTGCAGCTGCTGAGAATGTACACGCGATTTAGTATTGCACACGATCCAAAAGCTACAGTGCTGCATAGTGTAGGAAAAATATTTTGATTAGGACAATACTGCACTTTGAGGTAGTTTATTGGGTGTGTGAAAAATAGTTGTGTGTGTGTGTGTTTGTTTGTTTTGATGACTTCCTTTTATACCTTATTCACGTACATAATTATTTCCGTTCATCTTTGACAGCATGCAGATGTTATTATATTGTAATGCTGCTGTTAAGTTTTATATATTACTTATATATTACTTTATATATTTCTGATGGTGCTGCTGTTGAGGCTGTTATTATGATACTCTAGGAGGACGTGTTTTGTGTGTGTGTGTGTGTGTGCGTGTGTGTTTTGGGTGGGGGGGCCTCCCTGACCAATTTATGACCAATTATGCTTATAGGGCCACCAGAAGCTTCGCAGCGTCCCTGGTCACATGTCTCTTACAGCATATGCGACTGCTTTGTAGGAGTGTGCCGTTGGTGCGAGAGCACAGTTTGAATTTGCTCAGTGAGTCACTCTCGGAACGAGCAATATATACAACTCCCTGATTCCCCCGGATCTGAACATTAACCAATCACAACGGTGTATACATAGGCGTCAGTTACGCTGGGGACGCTGGGGACGAGTATCCACCAGTTTTCGTCAAGATTCATTTTGTACCCACCACTTAAAAAGACAAAAAACTTGAGCTTAATTATTACAGATTATTACACGGCTCTTCTCAGTGCTGTGGTATGCGCTGTTCACTTGCATGGTCCTTCCCGACTTCCAGCGGTGAATTATTTTTCGATAGTTGACCGTTACAATGAGCATATAATAAGCATATAATGACCGCTGTCAAGGAAAGTGGCTCTGATTCACGTCTCTCGTATCGCTCCGCAAGTAGTCCGGTAACTTATCAACCCCAGCGTATTTGGTTGCTAAGCAACGTCAAGGTCTCTGGCGGACTATTTCTCTGCTGATCAACACTACGAATGCTGGTAACAAATGAATTGTAAAAAGACACACCGTGTGAAGTTATTTTTTCGTTTTGGCAAGTAGCCGTGTAATAAGTGGGATAATGTATAGAACGTCGCTCGTCATTATCTAGAACAAGCCCCTTCAGGGCAAGACACCTTCGCTTCGTAATAATAATGACCGGCGTTCTATACATTATCCCTTACTTATTTTTGTATGAGCTGCCAGCCTGGCTTGGACAATGAATGAGGTATTAATACCGATACTCTTTGGCTGGGATGCAATGATGAGGCATCAGACAATCAAGTCATTTTAGCCTGAACACATACGTATAAAGCACCAGAGCAGGTCGGTAGTACCATGGACATACAGAGCGATAACCTGTAGAACTAAATGGATGTGGCAGGCAACACCACGGGATGCAGCTGCAGACCACTGCCACTTAAATAAAGGTAAGACGCGATATTTATTGCTTAAGATTTGCTGGTGCTGTGGGGAGGTCTTTTGTGTTTTTTTGCACTCAAGTGTGTTTTAACTCTTGCAATTGATGTTAGCCATAGCCACCAAGTAGCCTAACTTATCCACGGTTTGCGTTCATACAGTGTTGGGTATAGTGGAGATGACGATAGTCGAGTAATCAGTGGAATAACTGTGGTGGGGAGTGCATGAGTTTTGGTCAGAATGCCTGATGTAGATTGGATGGATGCGTGTTGTGAATTGAGAACAGCCAGCTCATGTGATACAGCGTTCAGCTGTGCAACAAATATTTTTTACTTTTTCAATCTTTTTCGACATTTGTAGTGCTGTGTGTAGCCACACGTTTGCCCCTTTACAACTTAAACACGTAGTTAATTTGCTTTCCTAGCTCCTCTTTGTTTGTGTTGGTAGCTTAGTCACGTCACGTTGTCAACATTGGGTACATGGAGCACAACATAGTGGGTCATAGCGTCCAATGCTTTTTGGAAACGCTTTCTTCATAAAACATGTCCGTTTTTTGTATACATTTTATTCATTAGTAAGCTACATGGGTACGCCGTCTTTCAGAACCTTTCATTACCTGATTAAAGAGAAAAAAAAGAGTGCATCCTCATTATACCGAGCGCTTCTGAAAATGCACTTTCGAATGCGTCTCTGTCCCCAGCACATTTCAAACCAAACTGACGCCCATGGGTGTATATGATATAGGCGGGCCAAAAGCGTTGCTGTTTTACCGATCGGATACGGCAAGAGTCTTATCTATTGGTTAGCTCCGCTGGTCTGGATACGTCACCCCTTGTATTCTTCTGATTGGTCGTAGTCTTATCCAATTGCGTGCAGTGATATTTTCAAATGCATGCTTGGTTCCGCCCCTCGAGTTGGGCCATTTTCATTACTCGTTGCCAGACCCTACAGCTTTCTAGACGTGGGTCTGGATTTCCAGGCTAGGATTACGTGCTCTTCCCAGGAAAAAAAACATAACTTTTTTCGGCGAAAATAGGAATCCCTATGCATAAGCTTTTTGTGATTAGGTAGAAAATGTACAATGCAGATCAGAAACTTAATCAGATTAATCTGTGCCGACCTTCATCCAAGCAAAGCACTCTGCACACATAAATAGGTACATTCAAGTCACCTATATACAGTATATTTAAGCAATAGATCACGACGAGGTTGTGGTATGTGCTGATTATACCACAGTTAAGGGGCGTTGTCCGTCCCGACGAGCAGCGGACCCTTAACTGTGGTATAATCAACGAATGGCGAAATGAAAGTCATAGACACCCTCAACTTTGAAAAAGCGAGAAAGTCAGAAAAGCTTTTTTTTTTTAACGAATACAAAAAAGTAGTCCCTCCTGGCTGCCTGCAAAGTGTACGGCGGTTGCTATGCAACGCACTGTAGCGTCCTTACAGAAAGAAGGCTAGAGACAGTAGCTCGGTTCACCGGCAATTTAGCCTACTGTCGAGTTCACTCACCGTGTGCCTATTGCTTTACAACATTTCCACCCTCTCCAGCAATCAACATGTTTTTAGGCTTCAGTGAACTATGCTATTGCTTTTATATATAAATAAACAACAGTTCAAGTTAGGCGCGGAGTGATACTGAACTCCGTAAACTGAACGGGCGTCATAGCTGTGTGTATACGCTCAATATACAACAGTTGGGAACCAAACAGATCGCTTGATTTAAGCCACCCGTTTTATAAATATATATATATATATATATATATATATATATACAGGGGTGCACATAACTGGTAACAGTGTGCGCGGTAAGACGTAGGCGGACTCAGCCTTTGAGAGAGAAGGCATGCCTCTCATCGGCGTACCACGCCGGCACGCCTTCCTTTACCTTGACTTGAAACACGAGCTCGTTCCCCGCCACGCTGAACTGGGACTCAAACAGGATGGTGAACTTCTCCTCTGTGACGGACTCGGCCCCGCGCCGGTCGGACCGCTTGATCCTCTTTAAAGACTAGAACACAAAACACAAAGCAAACGCAAAACGTGTCTTTGTGTTAAACAAGGTCGTCGCTTTTCCCCCTCTGGCTTTTCCTCTGCCAGGTGGGATCCACCCCGTGGGTTCACCGGCGCCGGGTGTCAGGAGGTGGAGGTGCGTGAGGTGACCGTCAGCACAGCGCTTTGGCCTCCTCTAGGAGCCCGGTCGGAGTGACCCTGGGCGTTCGGTACTGGGCCATTTGGCCGGGGGTCAGGGGGCTTGGCCGTAGGGTTACCAGTCAGGGCCTTCTCCTGTGGTTCCCCTTCCTCCCCTGGCTCATCTGGCCTCCAGTCTGAACCCCCTTCCTGGCCGCTTGGCAGCAGGGTTGAGGTGTGAGTTACACCGACACAGTATCTTGTATCTTTTGTACGGTGTCCTTGAGTGCCAAGAAAGGCGCCTTCAAATTACATTTATTATTATTATTATTATTATTATTATTATTATTATCTTCCAGATCAACTAATGTACCTTTCAAATCAGGAGGAGCACATGGACAATACAAGGCAACGCTATATCCAACGCCACATGTTTCCCTCAGCATGCGTCTCGTGCCATTATTCTGTTTGCCGACACACGACTCATTCATAGATAGATCGACAAAACTTTGTTTGTTGCAACAGCCCAGCAACCCCATCTGGCGCTAGCTTTCGTTTTTGGGTTGATCTCGTCCACGGGCTGGCTACCAGGTCACAGCAGCAGCAGCGGCGGTAGAGGGAGGCCTGCGTTTGAAGGCTAACAATGCTCACCATATTTCTGAAGTGCGCACTGAGTGTTCCCGTGGTCTGGTGGTACTCCATCACACAGTTGTTGTTGAGGATCTCCCCGCTG
>NW_028179476.1:7500-14485 GCF_964030765.1 Micromesistius poutassou | reverse complement strand
GGAGGAGAGGGAGGAGGAGAGGAGAAGCAGAGGAGATAGAGCGTATACAGACAGTATTAAAGCGTATACAGACAGTATTAAAGCGTATACAGACAGTATTAAGAGCGTATACAGACAGTATTAAAGCGTATACAGACAGTATAAAGCGTATACAGACAGTATTAAGAGCGTATACAGACAGTATTAAAGCGTATACAGACAGTATTAAAGCGTATACAGACAGTATTAAAGCGTATACAGACAGTATTAAGAGCGTATACAGACAGTATTAAAGCGTATACAGACAGTATTAAAGCGTATACAGACAGTATTAAGAGCGTATACAGACAGTATTAAGAGCGTATACAGACAGTATTAAAGCGTATACAGACAGTATTAAAGCGTATACAGACAGTATTAAAGCGTATACAGACAGTATTAAAGCGTATACAGACAGTATTAAAGCGTATACAGACAGTATTAACTGTCTGTATACCACACCTTGTCCACACCTTGTTCAGGTTGTTCAGAGCAGCGATGGTTTTCTCCGCTAAACTCCTCAGATTCTGACATCTGGAAAAAAACAAACATACGTTTTCAGTAAATAAAGAGACTTAAATAAAGTCATAAAGAGACTTATAGACTAGAATAGAGACAAAAATAAAGTGATAGAGAAATACTTATATTAATAAAGAGACTTATAAAAAGTTATAGACTTATATAAAGTTATGTATAAAGTCATAAAGAGACTTATATAAAGGCACAGTCATTATCTTTTAATTATTATCATTTATTGAATTTGATATCATATGTCTAAATAAATATACATACGTCTTTATGAATATGTGAAGCTATATCTAGATGAATTACCTCACTAGTACTTCCTGGGTATTCCCACATCCAGGAACGTCCTTCGACAGAAGGTCCACCTGTTGGATCAGACCAGTTACTGAACTATCTGACAATTAAGGTACTGTGTAACTTTACTGTTTTAAACTAGTAAAGTTATAGTCAACTATAGTCAACTAATAGCTATGGTAATAGTCTCTATATTATCTATGGTTATGATAATAGTCTATATTATCTAGAGTTATGATAATAGTCTGTATATTATCTAGAGATATGATAATAGTCTGTATATTATCGATTCTAGAGTTATGATAATAGTCTGTATATTATCTAGAGTTATGATAATAGTCTATATTATCTAGAGCTATGATAATAGTCTATATTATCTAGAGCTATGATAAGTCTGTATATTATCTATAGTTATAATAGTCTATATTATCTAGAGCTATGATAATAGTCTATATTATCTAGAGTTATGATAATAGTCTATATTATCTATAGTTATGATAATAGTCTATATTATCTAGAGCTATGATAATAGTCTATATTATCTAGAGCTATGATAAGTCTGTATATTATCTATAGTTATAATAGTCTATATTATCTAGAGCTATGATAATAGTCTATATTATCTAGAGTTATGATAATAGTCTATATTATCTAGAGTTATGATAATAGTCTATATTATCTAGAGCTATGATAATAGTCTATATTATCTATAGTTATGATAATAGTCTATATTATCTATAGTTTCTATTTGGTGTATTTCTGTACCTGTGTTGTGATGACGTCAGCCTCTCTCCGGATGAGCGCGAGGCTCTCCAAACCTTTTCTTTTTGGCGCCATTTTTCCGGTCAAACTGCGGAGGGTTCAATCCACGGAGTACGAAGATCACATCTGTGAGGCGTACCGGCAGCTGCCAGATGCAAACTAGGAGTATTATTTGTAGTATTGACGTGTAAAAGGAGGTAATCTGTGAGACGCGTCCTCTGGTCGCTAGGCACCGCTTCTGTTTCTTTTTATTCGGGGATTAATAAGGTGGAGTCACTGACCCCTCTGTATGCACTGCCCCCTGGTGGGCCGAGTAGGTACTACCGGTGTTTAATATACTCCCCCCTGGTGGGCCCAGTAGGTACTACCGGTGTTTAATATACTGCCCCCTGGTGGACCGAGTAGGTACTACCGGTGTTTAATATACTGCCCCCTGGTGGACCGAGTAGGTACTAACCGTGTTTAATATACTGCTCCCTGGTGGACCGAGTAGGTACTACCACTGTTTAATATACTGCCCCCTGGTGGGCCGAGTAGGTACTACTAGTATTTAATGTTTAATATATAAAAATAATCTATATTACAGGTATAATATCATATGTACCATATGTAATATAATATATACTACAACTACAGGTGTAATGTTATGTATACTATATGTGATATAGTATATACTACAGGTTTAATGTCATACTATATGTAATATAGTATATATACTACAGGTTTAATATTTACCTTCATCTATAATAATCGTTTTTCTGGATGTTGGATTAGTAGCGCATTCATTCATAAATGCTAAATGGCAGAGGTGTCCAATTATTTAAAATAATGCGCACCCTTTGAATATATCGCCCAATCAGAATCAAGGGTCCAGCCATGCTGTGGTATACATAGAATAGAATAAATAAGAGAGAAAAATACTTTAAGCTCTTTGAACTTTTACGTCTTTCAACGCGTGATGACGTGGTCGAGAAGATAACATCCTGTTATGATTGTGGAGCACGAGGAGAAGCACGCGTCATCGGTCGGTTTAAACCACGCCCCGCCCCCGGGTGGGTGGGGGCGGATCCTTCCATATATGGAGCGTTGTGGGCGGAGCAGCTACGATCAGCTGTCATGGCGGCGCCCGTGGTGGTCGTGCAGGGCGCGAGCCGCGGCCTCGGACTGGAGTTCTGCAAACAGTTACTGACGTGGAAAACCCCCGCCGTCGTCATAGCAACATGCCGCCGCCCGGACGCCTGCCAGGAGCTCCAGGCCCTGGCGGCCCGGGGCCCCGGGACCCCCGGGACC
This sequence comes from Micromesistius poutassou, assembly GCF_964030765.1. Taxonomy (NCBI): domain Eukaryota; kingdom Metazoa; phylum Chordata; class Actinopteri; order Gadiformes; family Gadidae; genus Micromesistius; species Micromesistius poutassou. The sequence goes on along the minus strand of NW_028179476.1, from coordinate 11,596 downwards.
CGGACCGGGACCCTGTCGCTGCTCCAGCTGGACGTGGACCGCGAGGACGACGTGCGCGCCGCCGCGGAGCGCGTGGCCGCGCGGTTCGGCGGCGTGGACATGGTGATCAACTGCTCCGCGATGCTGCATCCTTCCGGCCGCGGGGAGACCCGCCTCCGGGACGTTTCCGCCCAGGTACACGAGGCGGGGGGCAGGGGGGGGGAGGCGTGGTTTCTTGACGTCACCTGGACCCCACGTCCAGGTGACGTCAGGTCACCACCGGTCAGACCTCCCTGACGGAGCTGCCGGCTCTCCACCAATCGCAGCCCTGTGTTCTGGTGACGTCAGTGGGTTAGGTGTTCCTCTCTTCAGCCTGTGAGCTGATTGGCCGCAGGGATCTGGTTTGTGATTGGCTGTGGGGCTCTGGGTTGTGATTGGCTGTGGGGCTCTGGGTTGTGATTGGCTGTGGGGCTCTGGGTTGTGATTGGCTGTGGGGCTCTGGGTTGTGATTGGCTGTGGGGCTCTGGGTTGTGATTGGCTGTGGGGCTCTGGGTTGTGATTGGCTGTGGGGCTCTGGGTTGTGATTGGCTGTGGGGCTCTGGGTTGTGATTGGCCGCGGGGCTCTGGGTTGTGATTGGCTGTGGGAGTGTGTCCTTGAGGAGTGTCCTTGAGGAGTGTCCTTGAGGAGTGTCCTTGAGGCGTGTCCTTGAGGAGTGTCCTTGAGGCCTGTGTCCTTGAGGAGTGTCCTTGAGGCCTGTGTCCTCATGCAGTGTGTCCTTGAGGAGTGTCCTTGAGGAGTGTCCTTGAGGCCTGTGTCCTTGAGGAGTGTCCTTGAGGCCTGTGTCCTCATGCAGTGTGTCCTTGAGGCCTGTGTCCTTGAGGCCTGTGTCCTTGAGGCCTGTGTCCTCACGCGGTGCGTCCCTGTGGTCAGGGAGTCATGGCGACGCTGTCCACCAACACGCTGGGGCCCCTCCTCGTGGCCAAGCACTTCAGCCCCCTGCTGATGGCGGGGGGGGGGGCCTTCGGGGCCCAGCCCCCCCAGAGGGACCGGCAGCACCGGGGCCTCCTGGTCAACATGACGGCCCGCGTGGGCTCCATCGGGGACAACGGTTAGTACTGTTATTAACTGTTATTAACTGTTATTAACTGTTATTAACTGTTATTACTGTTATTAACTGTTATTAACTGTTATTAACTGTTATTACTGTTACTAACTGTTATTAACGTATTAACTGTTATTACTGTTATTAACGGTTATTACTGTTATTAAATTATTAACTGTTATTAACAGTTCTTACTGTTATTAACTGTTATTAATGGTTATTACTGTAATTAACTGCTATTACTGTTTAACGGTTATTAACAGTTATTGTTATGTTAACTGGGTGGGCTCCATCAGGGATAACGGTAGGGCCTCACTCTACTGTTACTGTTATTGACATGTTATTAACTGTAAATGATGCTGATGGTAATGTTGTGATGGTAATGACGGTAATGTGCTCCAGCTCTGGGGGGCTGGTACAGCTACAGACTCTCTTAATGTGATGATGGTAATGTGATGCTGATGGTAATGTTCTGATGATAATGATGGTAATGTGATGCTGATGGTAATGTTGTGATGGTAATGACGGTGATGTGATGCTGATGGTAATGTTCTGATGGTAATGTGATGCTGATGGTAATGTTCTGATGATAATGATGGTAATGTGATGCTGATGGTAATGTTGTGATGGTAATGACGGTGATGTGCTCCAGCTCTGGGGGGCTGGTACAGCTACAGACTCTCTAAAGCCGCTCTCAACATGGTGACCAAGACGCTGTCCATCGAGCTGGGGAGGAGCGCACACAACAAGGTACACACACACACACACACACACACACACACACACACACACACACACACACACACACACACACACACACACACACACACACACACACACACACACACACACACACACACACACTACAGCACCTGTAGGACTCTGAGGCACTAGAGAGAAACTCTGTCACATTATAACAGAGTTGTGTGTGTGTGTGTCCGTGGTGTGTGTGTGTGTGTGTGTGTGTGTGTGTGTGTCCCCGTGTGTGTGTGTGCAGGTGGTGTGTGTGGCCCTCCACCCGGGCACCGTGGCGACCGACCTGTCGGCCCCGTACCACCGCGGCGTCCCGGCCGGCCGGCTCTTCAGCCCCCAGCACTCGGTGGGGCTGCTGCTGGCCCTCATCCAGACCCTCAGCATGGAGCACAGCGGGGGGGCCTACAGCTGGGACGGGGCCCCTATCCCCTGGTAGGGGCCCCTACAGCGGGGACGGGGCCCCTATCCCCTGGTAGGGGCCCCTACAGCGGGGACGGGGCCCCTATCCCCTGGTAGGGGCCCCACTGCCCTGGTAGGGGCCCCTACAGCGGGGACGGGGCCCCTATCCCCTGGTAGGGGCCCCTGCAGCGGGGACGGGGCCCCACTGCCCTGGTAGGGGCCCCTACAGCGGGGACGGGGCCCCTATCCCCTGGTAGGGGCCCCTACAGCTGGGACGGGGCCCCTATCCCCTGGTAGGGGCCCCTACAGCTGGGACGGGGCCCCTATCCCCTGGTAGGGGCCCCTATCCCCTGGTAGGGGCCCCTACAGCGGGGACGGGGCCCCTATCCCCTGGTAGGGGCCCCTGCAGCGGGGACGGGGCCCCTATCCCCTGGTAGGGGCCCCACTGCCCTGGTAGAACCACCTACAGCCGGCTGGAACCAGAAACAAACAACACAGAACCTCTGCTCTATATATATTTATATGTATATGTGTGTGTGTATATATTATGTGTATATATGTATGTATACATTTTGTTCCCTCCACTCTGTAACGAGATGCATATCAGTTAATAAACTCCTGGCTGGAAGTCACTAATTACTCACTAGTACTGCTCTATAGTCACTTATTACTCACTATTACTGCTCTATAGTCACTTATTACTCACTATTACTGCTCTATAGTCACTTATTACTCACTAGTACTGCTCTATAGTCACTTATTACTCACTAGTACTGCTCTATAGTCACTTGTTACTCACTAGTACTGCTCTATAGTCACTTATTACTCACTATTACTGCTCTGTAGTCACTTATTACTCACTAGTACTGCTCTATAGTCACTTATTACTCACTATTACTGCTCTGTAGTCACTTGTTACTCACTAGTACTGCTCTATAGTCACTTATTACTCACTAGTACTGCTCTATAGTCACTTATTACTCACTAGTACTGCTCTAGTCACTTATTACTCACTAGTACTGCTCTATAGTCACTTATTACTCACTAGTACTGCTCTATAGTCACTTATTACTCACTAGTACTGCTCTGGTCACTTGTTACTCACTAGTACTGCTCTATAGTCACTTGTTACTCACTAGTACTGCTCTATAGTCACTTATTACTCACTAGTACTGCTCTATAGTCACTTGTTACTCACTAGTACTGCTCTATAGTCACTTATTACTCACTATTACTGCTCTGTAGTCACTTATTACTCACTAGTACTGCTCTATAGTCACTTATTACTCACTATTACTGCTCTGTAGTCACTTGCTACTCACTAGTACTGCTCTATAGTCACTTATTACTCACTAGTACTGCTCTATAGTCACTTATTACTCACTAGTACTGCTCTAGTCACTTATTACTCACTAGTACTGCTCTATAGTCACTTATTACTCACTAGTACTGCTCTATAGTCACTTATTACTCACTAGTACTGCTCTGGTCACTTGTTACTCACTAGTACTGCTCTATAGTCACTTGTTACTCACTAGTACTGCTCTATAGTCACTTATTACTCACTAGTACTGCTCTATAGTCACTTGTTACTCACTAGTACTGCTCTATGTTCACTTATTACTCACTAGTACTGCTCTATGTTCACTTATTACTCACTAGTACTGCTCTATAGTCACTTATTACTCACTAGTACTGCTCTATAGTCACTTGTTACTCAATAGTACTGCTCTATAGTCACTTATTACTCACTATAGACAGATAATAGAGTATACTCATTATTCGTGGTTAAAGTTATTGTTTATACTATATCAATAGCGATATTTCTTTTACTAGTCACAGTCTTTGAGTATTTATTTTTT
>NW_028179476.1:0-2500 GCF_964030765.1 Micromesistius poutassou | reverse complement strand
ACCAGTCAACCACCAGTTAACCACCAGTAAACCACCAGTTAACCACCAGTTAACACCAGTTAACACCAGTTAACACCAGTTAACCACCAGTTAACCACCAGTAAACCACCAGTTAACCACCAGTTAACACCAGTTAACACCAGTTAACACCAGTTAACCACCAGTTAACCACCAGTCAACCACCAGTTAACCAGTCAACCACCAGTTAACACCAGTTAACACCAGTTAACCACCAGTTAACACCAGTCAACCACCAGTCAACCACCAGTTAACCACCAGTTAACACCAGGACATAACCAGTTAACACCAGGATAGAACCAGTTAACACCAGTTAACCACCAGTTAACACCAGTTAACCACCAGTTAACACCAGTAAACCACCAGTTAACCACCAGTCAACCACCAGTTAACACCAGGACATAACCAGTTAACACCAGGACATAACCAGTTAACACCAGGACAGAACCAGTTAACACTAGTTAACACCAGTCAACCACCAGTTAACACCAGTAAACCACCAGTTAACACCAGGACATAACCAGTTAACACCAGGACATAACCAGTTAACACCAGGACAGAACCACAGAACAGGTGTAAGGTAAGGTAAGATGTAAGGGTCGGGTAAGGAGTAAGTTAAGGTAAGGTATTCTAAGGAGTAAGGTAATGTGTAAGATAAGTGTGAGGTGTAAGGTAAGGAGTAAGTTAAGGTAAGGTAATCTAAGGAGTAAGGTAATGTGTAAGATAAGTGTGAGGTGTAAGGTAAGGAGTAAGTTAAGGTAAGGTAATGTGTAAGATAAGTGTAAGGAGTAAGTTAAGGTAAGGTAATGTGTAAGATAAGTGTGAGGTGTAAGGTAAGGAGTAAGGTAATGTGTAAGATAAGTGTGAGGTGTAAGGTAAGGAGTAAGTTAAGGTAAGGTAATGTGTAAGATAAGTGTGAGGTAAGGAGTAAGGTAATGTGTAAGATAAGTGTGAGGTGTAAGGTAAGGAGTAAGGTAATGTGTAAGGTAAGTGTGAGGTGTAAGGTAAGGAGTAAGGTAATGTGTAAGGTAAGTGTGAGGGACCTGCTGCAGCAGGTGCAGCTCTGGCAGCAGGGCCGGGGCCATCAGCTCCACCGTCGTCTCCTCGTACCACCGGCTCTCCTGGACAGAAGAGACAGGACCAGGGTCAGGGTCAGGGTCAGGGTACCAGGGTCAGGGGACCAAGGTCAGGGGACCAGGGTCAGGGTACCAGGGTCAGGGGACCAAGGTCAGGGGACCAGGGTCAGGGTACCAGGGTCAGGGGACCAGGGTCAGGGTCAGGGGACCAGGGTCAGGGGACCAGGGTCAGGGTACCAGGGTCAGGGGACCAGGGTCAGGGGACCAGGGGACCAGGGTCAGGGGACCAGGGGACCAGGGTCAGGGGACCAGGGTCAGGGTACCAGGGTCAGGGGACCAGGGTCAGGGTCAGGGGACCAGGGTCAGGGTCAGGGTACCAGGGTCAGGGTACCAGGGTCAGGGGACCAGGGTTAGGGTACCTAGGTCAGGGTTAGGGCCAGTGTCAGGGTTAGGATCAGGGTCAGGTACCTTGTAGGTGAGGCCCAGACCCTTCAGGGTCAGGGTACCCGGGTTAGGGTCAGGGTACCCGGGGTCAGGTACCTTGTAGGTGAGGTCCAGCAGGGCGTAGCAGGGCTTCAGGGTGTCCACGTCGACGGGGACCAGGAGGCGGGGCTGCACGGCGAGGACCACCAGGTGGCGCAGGGCCTGCAGGTGGTACCGGTTGTCGGTGCTGTGGGCGGGGTAGTGCGGGTACAGCGCGCACAGCAGGGCAGCGATGGCCGAGTTGGACGTGTTCAGAGACAACCTACAGACAGACAGACAGACGGTAGTTAATAGTATAGTGTGCACTTAGTGCACTATAGTGTGTAGTTTATAGTATATATAGTAGTATGTCGTTTATAGTAGTGTGTAGTTTATAGTATATAGTAGTATGTAGTTTATGATCTAGTTTATAGCGTATAGTTATAGGATAGTATATAGTGTGTAGTTTATAGTATATATAGTAGTATGTCGTTTATAGTAGTGTGTAGTTTATAGTATATAGTAGTATGTAGTTTATGATCTAGTTTATAGTGTATAGTTATAGGATAGGATATAGTTACACACATATACACATAGTTATAGTGTGTAGTTTGTAGTGTGTAGTTTGTAGTGGTAGTGTGTAGTTTGTGGTGTGTAGTTTGTAGTGGTAGTTTGCAGTACCTGCCCCTCCCTAAGAACAGCAGGCCCAGGGCCATGTGGTGTGTAGTTTATAGTGTGTAGTTTGTGGTGTGTAGTTTGTAGTGGTAGTTTGCAGTACCTGCCCCTCCCTAGGAACAGCAGGCCCAGGGCCATGTGGTGCGCCATGTGGAACCCGTAGTTCATCTCTCCTCCTGTCCGCTTGTGGAGGAAGCGGCAGACCTGGAGAACCTTCAGGTCTCCAGAGCCACACATCACCATGGAGAGGGCCAGCAGCACCATGGACA
>NW_028179477.1:2500-12500 GCF_964030765.1 Micromesistius poutassou | reverse complement strand
ATCACACACACACACACACACACACACACACACACACACAAGCAGGCACACACACAGACACACAATCTCTATCTCTTGCTCACTCACACGCACATACAAACACACACACACACACACACACACACACACACACCCCAATTCCATTTCACATTCAAATAAACTCATCTATTACCTCTCTCTTTCTTTCTCTCTCTCTCTTGCTCTCTCTCTCTCTCTCTCTCTCTCTCCCTCACAACAGGGGCACAACAAGCCTCAAGAGCTTGCTGAACTCTGAACGGTGAGCCTGGCTCTCTCTCTCTCTCTCTCTCTCTCTCTCTCTCTCTCTCTCTGTGGAGCCTGGTACATTCCTCAACACTCAATAAACTCGGCTAACTCAAGATGTCAAAGAGCAGGCAGATAAGGCTAATCCCCGCACATAAATCTCACCATCTCTGAAAATCTCAATTTCATCTAGTGACGGCAATACTCAAGAGGTCACGCTGCGCTCCGACACACGGAGCACTGGGGCAGGTGCTTGGCCCGTGACGGCTCATCGGGGACCCCGGAGAGGTGGACCTTCTTTCCTGAAGGGACGAGGGGCTGGGGTCCTGCAGGGAAGCACCTGACTAAAGCTTGTCTGCGTGGAAATACAAGGGGCTGATTTACTGGAAGCAAAGAGGGTAGAAGCAACACACACTACAACTCAATTTACAGCTTAATCCTGACTCATTTAAGTCTGTACCTCCCAACGTCTCTGGATAAATATATCACATGTCTGATGTTCTTAGTAACGCCGGCCACAGTTAATTATTTAAAAATACATAGGAAATCCTCTTCACATATTAGCTGATAAGATCTGTTGTTTTTGCTTTGCTCACTTTCCTCTGGTGAAGAAGAAAAAGCCCCTCAGTTGAACCAGGCCAGCCTTAGCTGCAGCGTTGAGAGTGTATGCATTTGTCTTAAACAGAAATAGTCCATGGCGACTTCTACAGAAAATTATAATTAACTTCTTTCAAATAGAGGATGCCTGTATAAAAATCGCTAGTGTGTCACCAGAATGATTTATTAGAAACAATTTAAATAAACTATTTTTTAAACTGTCCGAAAACAACAACAAAAAAAAGCAATACAACACAATTCAAAGCTAAAATAAACCTTGTGTTTAATACAAATAAATAAGTCCAGGAAAATGGCAGGGCCCTAATATGGATGACACAATTGTAAAATGCAATTCTATACACCAGTTTCATAACAGCTCTTCGAAAGGCAACACTCCTCCCGTTACAGACTTGCCAACACATGACATTACAGCCCCAATACATTTAACCTTCACACATATTGCTATGGGCCTACCTTGGCCGCCAGTCGCTTCACTCGGAAGCAGCCATTCAAACAGCTTTCGGGAGTTTCCATGGTTATCAACAGGCCTGTAAGTTATGGTTCTTTTCTTTTTTTTTCTTTTTTGTGAGGGGGTGGGGGATTATTCATGAGATGTTTGCTATCAGTATGGACTGATGATTCTTTGATTGAAAAAAGCCATTTAAATTGCATAAACATAGTCTAAATAACAGAACATGTGTTAGCTTTGAACTTGTTTTCACTTAAATTGTGTAATACTGTCCACTACTACAAGTATTAAGTGTAACAAAATGCCCAGGTATGAAGAAGATTTAGGTGCATTAATCTTAGTCTGTGTGTGTGTGTGTGTGTGTGTGTGTGTGTGTGTGTGTGTGTGTGTGTGTGTGTGTGTGTGTGTGTGTATGGGTGTGTGTGTGTGTGTGTGTGTGTGTGTGTGTGTGTGTGTGTGTGTGTGTGTGTGTGTGTGTGTGTGTGTGTGTGTGTGGTGTGTGTGTGTGTGTGTTTGTGTTTTTTAACTCCACTCCTCTTTAACACACCTTCACCAGTTACAGTCGACTAATAAATTTGAAAAAAGTACCTTCATATTTCCCAAGAGTCCACAATGTTTGAATATCAAAACGTTTCTAGATTTCATAAGCGGCTCTTTTCAGCAAACAATTACACAACGAGACGAAATTACATTGATTGCCCTAGTCTTCAATACCCTGTGTAGACCAAAACTGGTTTCAGCCAGATAACGTAAGAGCTATTAGCGGTAAATGGGCAGATAAAAAAAAAAGATTGTTCTAATAACCACTCAACAAAAAAAGAAAAAGAAAAAAGACATTCAAACTGTTTTTTTTTTTTTACTTCTACGCTATAATTATATCTTTATTAACAATCATTGCCACATATTTAACAATGGAAGATTTATAAATACTTTGATTCATGGAAAGTTGTCTCGGTTTTTTGTAGTTTGATTCCAGTTGCAGAAAAAATAAAATACAAAATAAAAATCTGAATTTCCTTCGAGGTTAGCGTCGTGCCTCTCCGAGCACCGGTCATTCCATCCAATTACATTATTTTGTCATTTTTATCGGTTCGTTTTGGTTTCTTCTCCAGAGTGGGAAATCCATAAGAATAGTCACAAAGTGGTCTTTCGATGCGGAACTGAGAGTTGACTCTGCGTCATAGGAGAGAAGAACGATAGATTGAGCGCGCAAAGGTCCAGAAACCATCCACTGGACGTCCCCGGGGGGGTCGGACAAACATCACCTGCGTGGCTCCTGTCCAAAAAAACATCTTCATAGGGGCCCCACTTCATAGGGGCGCCACACGTGACGTAGCGCAGTTCTCCACAACATTCTGGACGAATACAATCCCCAGATATTCCACTGTTGGGTCCCGCTTGGGGCGGGTGGTGGAGGAGGAAGAGGAGGAGCAGCAGGAGGAGGAGGAGGGGGGCGGATAGGGTTGGGTGGTGGCGGGCATGTGATTGAAGGTCACCCATGAAGGACCACCACCCCACCTCCCCTGCGGCTTTCTCTTCTCCGCCCAGAGGTCAGCGGGGGTGTGCTTGGCTATGGGCTTTATCTGAGAGGGGGGGGGGGGGGGTGGGGGTAGGAGAGACTCCCAAATACTTCCACTTCCACGCGACGCTTTTGGCGCTCAGGCCAGGGCCATGGGACACCAGGGCTCGCCCCTGACGGAGGAGGCCACGTCGGAGGGCACGGACAGACCCACGCTGGTGTACAGGCTCTCCTGGCCCGGGTACTTCCCCCCGGAGAGGGACACCTCGCCGGAGCCCGACAGCACTGAGGAGCTCACCTGGGAGAGCAGCAGAGGGGTGGAGGGGTTATTACCACGGTTACAGCACGCGCTCGGTATTGGTACGCGCTGGGTATTGGTACACGCTGGGTATTGGTACACGCTGGGTATTAGTACACTCTGGGTATTGGTACACGCTGGGTATTGGTACACGCTGGGTATTGGTACACGCTGGGTATTAGTACATGGGTATTAGTACACTCTGGGTATTGGTACACACTGGGTATTAGTACACTCTGGGTATTAGTACACGCTGGGTATTAGCACACGCTGGGTATTGGTACACGCTGGGTATTGGTACACTCTGTGTATTAGTACACGGGGCCGGGGATGGTTATTGCATGATTAAGGGAGTGGGATTCAGAGACTACAGAGTTGGATGAGCTGACGGTACGACCCGGGGCTAAAAACATTGGTGTGGAGCTACATTTCAGAGTTATCATCAATAGCATGCTGTACACTCATCCCCATGGTAACCTCTGTTCCCTTGGATCTTGTTTTTAACAATCGTTGCATATTGCAATATATATATATATATATACTGTATATATATAGATATAGATATAGCAATGATGGCAGTAATATTACCATGTGTATATATATATATCTATCTATATATATATAAATATATCAATTTAGTGGGGGGTTTAATGTAATACCTTTTTTTATTAAAGAAATTATTTATGTTTTGAGTGACCATACAAATAAAATAAAAATGTGTGTGAGTGTTTGTGGCTGTTTAGTAAGTTCAAATTAATATAAGCAGTAAGTAAGTCAAATTAATCAAATCGTATTAATTGCCGTAAATAATTGACGTGGAACTATTACTATTTGTAATATATTAGGGCTACATATCAAATCGCTCTAAGAACAAGTCTTACCCCTGACACCTGGGTGGACGGGGAGTTGTTTTTGGAGCAGTCCTCTGAGTTGGAGGAGGAGGTGGAGGTGGGGGTCATGGGCACCGCGCTGTTATTGGCTGGGAGGATAAAACACAAGAAACGTCAGTCTGTTGTTCAGGTGGTTGCAAAAATAAAACCACGGCACTGACGAACCTCTCGGTGTTCTTTTGAAATATACAACATTGGATAAAATACTTACAGGATGAACCCTTTGATTTATTCAGGGTTTTTGGTTTTCTTTTCCGCGTCTGTATCCCTTCTTTTTTCATGGCGAGGGGCCGAGGCACCTGTAGAATACAATACATAATACAGGTTTGACAAATAAACAATGTTTTATTCAACTATCAAATATAGCCATGCATTCTTTTAATTGACGTGTGTTCGTTGTTAATCATCATAACTGATAAAAAAAAATCTATTTTTTTTTTGTAAAAGTGGAGGAAGCGCTGCACTCACGCCGTGTAACTTGGTGTATAGTCCGCAGGCGTTGCACACCGGCTCTCCCTCCGCGTTCCTCCGCCACAGGGTGGTCGTGCTCGTCTGGCAGTTTGCGCACGAAAGCCCGATTCTCCTGGAGGAGGACTGGGAAGAAGAATAAGCAGAACATAAAGATGGATTCGGGCAGAACCACTGAGAGGAAGGCAGTGATACCCCGGGACGTCTCAGGCCTACTGACTAATGGGATCGTTGGCTGCGACCCAAAAGCTCTATAAATCATTTAGGAAGAAAGCGATGGCTTTAATTTGGGTTTCATTCGGTTATCTTTTCCCCAAGTTCCTAACAATAATACTTACTTACTTAACGGTACGGCCATTTAACACAACCGTGCGTGTGATTATTTCTAAGGGCTGTTTTATCAGGGAGCTCCGGCGGGCCTGGTGTAAGAGCTGCGTATTGTTGTGCGTAAAGGCGCCAGGAAAATACCCACATCCAAGAACCCCCCCCCCCCCGTACCAGGTCAACATTATTCTCATCCTAATGGGAACTTAAAGGCCTGTTAGGGAAACTTTAATTATACACGAAAACAAATGAGTTGTGTTAATGAATTGGGAATTGGACACGAGTCTTAACGATGATTCCAGACCGAATACATATTTGTCTGCATATTTTAAGCGATTACCCTCAACCCCTCACACTTTGAGGTGATGAGGCGGGACATTGAGGTGGTCTATCGAGCGGGGGCTTACCATCCGTTTCTGTGGTTTGATTAAGGGTCGGCTGAGGCCGTTCATCTTGCTGTACAGGCCGCAGGCGTTGCACAGAAAGTGTCCGGTGCCGTCGCGTCTCCACAGCGGCGTGGAGATTGAGCCGCAGTTCACACACTCCCGGCCTTCTCCCATGTCGTCGAAACTCTCTGAAATCACACAGAAAACCGGGATGTCATTAGTACATTCGTACAATAGTACACATCAGGCACCTCACGGTTAGTGACCTCATCCTAATCAGGTTGTGCGATGGAAGTGATTGATTTTTAAACAGATAAACATAGGTCTGTTTTAGCATCAGGGAGATTTGGTTTTGATACATTTTGATCTCCTGACTTTATTAGAGGCTGAAGAGAATGGAAAATGGCAGTTTGACAGAAAATGAAGTAACTCGGTTATTCGAATTTTTTTTGTGTGCAATGACTAAAGTTCTAAATACATGCATTAATTAACATTAAGTTTGGCCTAATACATTATAATAATACACATACCATAATACACCCGAACGTAGGCCTATATTTGCTATATTTATGTCTACATTACACTTGAACTAAATGCCCTGCAGTTGCACACTTTCCACAACAGCTATGAACCATCTATCAGACAATTTAATTAAAATGAATTAATATAATTAAATAAAAAATAAAAAGCTCCATACCTCCGTTGGGTCCTCGTATGAGAGAGGTCGCGGAGCCCCTGTTCTGCAGCGTGTGCAGCATGGGGTTGTCGAAGGGGCCCCCGGGCCACGGGGAGGACAGCTGGGACGGCTGCGGGGCGACGTAGTGCGAGTAGGGGCTGGGGTAGGATCCGGGCAGGGCCCGGGACAGGCCGTACTGGTCCCGGCCGCCCACGTTCAGCGGGTTGGCGTAGCCGCTGTCCCGGGACACGCCGTTGTTAATGGGCGGACTCGGGGAGTAGTGGAACCGATTGGACGCGTGCGGGCTCCCCGTGGAGTACGACGGGCTCTCGGGGGCCGACTGCGACCACACCGAGTGGCCGGCCACGGCGTGGCTCGGCTGACTCGAGCCGCCGGCCTGCAGGTACGACAGGCTGGGGATCATGGGGCCCACCCGGGAGCTGGGCACGTACACCGGGGAGTTGGGGTTGGAGTGCATGTAACCGTTGGAGGAGATGTCGTATCCGGTTTGGCTCTGGGCCGCCGCGATGGCGAGTGTCTGATACATGTCGGCCGGGTCTACGAGCAGGCCCGTCTTGGGCCCTCCGCCCGACAACACCAGCTTGTTGCCCTGGTCTAAATCCGTGAACAGTGGGAGGTCCTCCGAGGCGGCGAGGCCGTTGGCGTGGTGGTGGTGGTGGTGGTGTCCGAAGTGGACGTAGGAGTGTAGTGATCGGCCCTCGGAGGAGCGGTGCCGATGTCCCAGCGCCACGTCCAGCTCGCTGGGCGGCTGCGGGGCGGCGGGGGAGCGCAGGTCCTCGGAAGAGGGGTGCGCCTCCCCCCTGCTGTCCTGAGAGTGCAGGTAGCTGTGCTCCGCCGGCGGGGACCCGGGGCTGCTGACTTCTCGCTTGACCATGGACCAGCTGTTGTCACCCAGCTCCATCCAGGGGCAGTGCTGATACACCGTGAGGTTAGAAATAGTGAGGGCTCAGTTTCCCCTGGGGAAAGGAATACATAAAAAAAAAAAAATCAAAAGCGTTAAAAACGTCACGATTGGGGGGATACTTCAAGGCAAATGATGAGCCCACTCCAGAGATACCGATCCTTGAGTGTTATTGAGAATGAGAGCGACACATAGATCAAGCCGAGGTTAACATACCAAACTAAATGCATCATCATCATCATCCTCAACTATCGTCTCACACAGTCCCAGCCGGGACCCGTTCCCCATGGTAGCACACTTTGATTGGTTCATTTGGAAACAAATATCCATTCAAACGTTTAAAAATACCAGTAAGAACATAGATATACGGTCCCAGTTTTCTTCCCCCCAGAGGGGAAAAGCAAATGATTTCTCATTGACTCGGTACCACAACCTAACTAAAGTGCAGTAAACCGCTTTCTAACGCACCATCCACGTCCTCGCACCTCCTCGCTCCGACCGCCTCATAATTACACCCAAAACACACACCGCCGGTGATAGGAAACACAACGCAATATGTCTTGGAAGCAAAGAGATAGCCTCATGATAAGGCTCATAACAGATAAGACCCAAAGGAGGGCTAGTGATAAAACAATACCCCTAAATGATTTAGGTGCTCCGCCGCTGGACCGCAGGACAGCCCAGATGTTGACCAGTCCGCCGGCGGGACAGCGGGGCGCGGAGAGGAGAGAGTTTTAAAGTTATAAAGTTGGGTCTGTATCCCGATACAACACGTACCTGCTAGTTCTATGGCTCCATGGGGTCGCGAGTTTAAAAAAGTTTGTAATAGTGTGCAGTCGTAGCTCCGGGAGATAATGAAAACGTCGGGAGGCTCTAGCGAGGCTTTTGAGAGGAGGCGCTTCTGGCGGCCGTAGAGGCGATCAGCCACGCGGACCAATCAGAGCGCTGCTGGGGGGCCAGCCTCAGCTCAGCCCTGGAGCCCATCGGGATGAGGACGAGAGTGGATCAGGGTCTTGAATCACAATAAGTTGCCAATGTAATCACGATTCTCGTCCTCTTTCGTTGTTTCCTTTGGGGACAGTATGTTTAAGCAGACTGTAAATGACTCATTGAACAGGTCTCATTGTTAGCGTTAGCGGTAGTTTGCATATGGAGGATTTGCATTCATGCAGACCAGGAAGGCGCTGCACAGCATTCCGCTTTGTTTTTTTAATGCACTAATATTTAAATTAGACTGCTCACAAAATAACAGGCCTTTATTTCTGTATTATAACTAAATGGTACAATGACGCTCATGTCCACTTTCTAAATGTGTCTGATTAACATATAAATACTAAAAGAAAGCATGGAGGTTATTCTTTAGGTGATTTATTAAGGGTCTGTCTGCCCGGATTCCCTCTTTCCCATAATGTCTGTGGTCGTGAATAACCAAAAGGTGAGTTCAAGGCCTATTAGACCTTTTCCTTATTACTGGCAAAACAAAAATTAACAATAAAAATAACATTTTTTTAATTTTTATAAATAAACCCTCTCCAGTATTTTATTATTTGTATTATTTCTTGAGCTATAATTAAATGACTATTATCCCATTTGATCAGATCTTCCACTTCTTATTTCCACTTCCGATTGTACACAATTTGCATGTCTCCTAATTAGTTTATTTTAAGGAGACGTTTCTCGGTGGGATTAAAGGCTTTTACCTGAATAGGAGCCCAACCCACTGCACGCTTCTTCACTTTGAAGCTGGATGATGCATTCAGCCAGAATATACATTGGGGAGTGACGTGATCAAAAGTAACAAGGTGTCAATCGAATCATTCGGTGACGGCTCTTCGGTCGTGTTCACAAAGGGCCGCAGATCGTCCAGCACGCATCACCCCGGAGGACCATCCGCCAGGTATTCGTGTCTATTTACATTCGTGTCTGGCAGGAGATAGGCTCGGCTCTGCAGGGTGACTCCTCGGTAGAGGGCTGGCTGGACTGAATTAAAACGGAGACTGGTTTGGTGAACGTTGAGGATGCAGCCAGGGAGGATGAGTTCAGATGACTTTTAGGTTCACAACAAACCAAATAGGCCTCGTTCTGGTTCACATTTCTGTGTGTGTGTGTGTGTGTGTGTGTGTGTGTGTGTGTGTGCGTGTGTGTGTGCGCGCGCGCGCGCGCGCGTGTGTTTGTGCGAGAGGTCAAAGCATAATTTTTGAAATATAGCAAATGGCCCCCAGCTATGTGGCTCCCAATCCTCCACATTTTCTTGGCCTCAGCAGCGATGGAGTTTCTCGAATGGTGGAATGGAAGGAATCCATGGCACTAGGCTACTGTCTCCAATCACGAGCTCTGAATGAACGACCATGTCAGCGAGGTGCGAGGAGAGAGAAAGACCCCCCCCCCCCCCAACACACACACACACACACACACACACACACACACACACACACCCACACCCCCACCCCAAAACCCCTGCTTTTGGCTGCTGTCTGCCTCAGCGCCTCCACTACTTGACTAATGAGGTGTTCTCGCAATGATGCCAAAGTTGTGTTTCTCTGACAGAGTCGCTCGTGACGAATCACTGGGGGAGCAGTGGCGGGACGCCGCGGAGTCTCCGCCGTCCGTATCTTCCCGTTCTCCAGGGGAGGCGGAGCGCGCGGGCACGCTGCACGCGGGCCCGGGGGTCGTCGTGACGGCACACACACGAGACCAAAGGCCGAGATTCAAACACATTTAATCACGTTCGATAGGGTTTCAATGGAGTAATAAACCCGCCATTTTAAAACCATAGCAAGTTACATTAGCATCTATTAAATAAGCAAACCAACAACGAAACTAATCATAACACAAATGTTTTTTATAATAATAAAAATATATTTTTTACAGAGGCTTAATCTAGGCTACTAGTCCGTGTGAAGTAGGCCTAGGCCTATATTTAAAAATGCGTTCAAATCTATTTTCAAAAGTTTCAAAAGTTTTACATTTATCTATGAATATATTTTTAGGTCCAATCTCCACAAATGTTTGTTTATTTCATTGCATAAGGGCCATTCCTCCTGGGAGCTATTACCATATGTACCGACATGATAGTGATTATCTCTGAGAGTCACAGTAGTTCTAGGCCTACTGATTAAACAATAAGGCTTTAGGAGACCTTGTGATATATGTATTATGTCACTGAGATAACAATGGTCAGGGATTACTC
>NW_028179478.1:0-1000 GCF_964030765.1 Micromesistius poutassou | reverse complement strand
ACACCTACCATCTACCACCTACCATCTACCACCTACCACCTACACCTACCATCTACCATCTACAACCTACCACCTACCATCTACCACCTACCACCTACCATCTACCACTACCATCTTCCATCTACCATCTACCACCTACCACCTACCATCTACCATCTACCATCTACCACCTACCACCTACCACCTACCATCTACCACCTACCACCTACCATCTACCATCTACCACCACCTACCACCTACCACCTACCATCTACCATCTACCACTACCATCTACCACCTACCATCTACCACCTACCATCTACCACCTACCATCTACCACCTACCATCTACCACCTACCATCTACCACCTACCACCTACCATCTACCACCTACCACCTACCATCTACCACCTACCATCTACCACCTACCACCTACCATCTACCACCACCTACCATCTACCACCTACCATCTACCACCA
Organism: Micromesistius poutassou; assembly: GCF_964030765.1. Taxonomy (NCBI): domain Eukaryota; kingdom Metazoa; phylum Chordata; class Actinopteri; order Gadiformes; family Gadidae; genus Micromesistius; species Micromesistius poutassou. Next base: position 543 of record NW_028179478.1, on the reverse strand, counting down.
CCTACCCCTACCATCTACCACCTACCATCTACCACCACCTACCACCACCTACCATCTACCACCTACCATCTACCACCTACCACCACCTACCATCTACCACCTACCACCTACCATCTACCACCTACCATCTACCACCACCTACCACCTACCACCTACCATCTACCACCTACCACCTACCATCTACCACCACCTACCACCTACCATCTACCACCTACCATCTACCATCTACCATCTACCATCTACCACCTACCACCTACCATCTACCATCTACCACCTACCACCTACCATCTACCATCTACCACCTACCATCTACCATCTACCATCTACCACCTACCACCTACCACCTACCACCTACCATCTACCACCTACCATCTACCATCTACCACCTACCATCTACCACCACCTACCCCCTACCACCTACCATCTACCACCTACCATCTACCACCTACCACCTACCATCTACCACCTACCATCTACCACCTACCATCTACCACCACCTACCCCCTACCACCTACCATCTACCACCTACCACCTACCATCTAC
>NW_028179479.1:0-17863 GCF_964030765.1 Micromesistius poutassou | reverse complement strand
TATTCCTGGAAATGTGGGTCAGTCCTGTTTGTCTAAGAGCGACAGACCGCTGCTCTCCTGGCTCTGGGGGACCCTGCCGCCGCCCCCTCCCTCGCCCCCCTCCCCCCGTGCTTTTATCTCATCCTTATAGATAGATAGAGAGAGAGAGAGAGAGACAGAGATAGAGAGAGATAGAGAGAGATAGAGAAATAGATAGATGAATAGATCGATAGACAGATAGATAGATAGATAGATAGAGAGAGAGACAGAGATAGAGAGAGATAGAGAGATAGATAGATGAATAGATCGATAGACAGATAGATAGATAGATAGATAGATAGATAGATAGATAGATAGATGGAGAGATAGAAAGAGATAGAGAGAGAGAGATAGAGAGAGAGATAGAGAGATAGAGAGAGAGAGAGAGAGAGAGATAGATAGATAGATAGATAGATAGATAGATAGATAGATAGATAGATAGATAGATAGAGAGAGAGAGATAGATAGATAGAGAAATAGAGAGAGATAGATAGATAGAGAGATAGAAAGATAGAGAGAGATAGAGAGAGAGAGATAGAGAGATAGATAGATAGATAGATAGAGAGATAGAGAGATAGATAGATAGATCGATAGACAGAGATAGATAGACAGAGAGATAGATAGAGAGATAGAGAGAGAGATAGATAGATCAATAGACAGAGATAGATAGACAGAGAGATAGATAGATAGATAGATAAATAGAGATAGAGAGAGAGATAGATAGATCGATAGACAGAGATAGATAGATAGATAGACAGAGAGATAGATAGATAGATAGAGAGATAGATAGATAGATAGAGAGATAGATGGCTGCAGAATCAAATAAGGAAAAATCACAAGAACCAAATACTTACAGACATATCTGTAACCCGCCCGTACCGCTGCAAGGGAGTTGGAAATGATCACACCGATAAGTCTCTTCTAGACAGGAGGTGAAAGGGAGCGCGATCCTTTCAAACTGCTCCTGTTTCCTCTTTCAAATGATAGCCCTCATTGTCTCCAGGTGTGATGGACTGGTCAATTTGTTGAGCCATTGTTTCAGTGATGGTAGCTCTGCCTTTTTCCAAACCATGAGAATACATTTTACAGCACTTCCAGCGCCCCAGGAGATAACTTGTTGTGGAGCCGTCCTGAAACCTGTAAATATATCCACTGGTGCCTCCAGACAAACGTGACAAACGTCTCTTACGTTTACAGCCCAGTAATAATATCGAAGAAATGTGCCATTGCCATCCCGCCATTTATTTTACATTTGCAGAGATGTTATTGTCAGTTCCATGGGCCTTGTACCAAAATACAAATAAATACTGGTATATTTTGGACAGGGTTTAGCAACTGCGGCCCACGTTATAAGCCTGACTCATCCCATCAAGTAAACACAGAAGCTGCAGGCTCATTATTGAGAATATAAGGTTCAAGAATCAGTTTTATTTAGTGCAGTTACAGTCTCTCGGTTCTCAAACAGTGCCAATGGAAAACCAATTGAAATCTATCAAACTGTCGTCTTCTTTGCCTTCATTATCTTAGTTGTTTACAACACTAGCCTGACATCGACCAATTCCTGAATGCGTGTCATTCTGGAACCTTGCCGTAGTTGTTTGATTTCCAAGGGGCATTAGATAGTAGATGGATAGAACTACGACCAATAAGAGCAACACTAGGTGGGACATATCAGCGGCAGTCATCTTGTTTATGAAAATAACTCAGCGCCCCCCCCCCCCATTGGGCGCTACTCTATAAAGTCATCGTTTAAGACCCGCCCCATATTAGATAAACTGATGTGATTGGCCTGGCCAGTGAAGGGGAGGCCGGCCAGAGCAAATCAAACGTGTGCTCGAAGAACTGTCTGGTTCCCAGGCTAGTGAAACGCAGCTATCCAGCGAAACTCAGAGCTGTAATTCCGTCCCGGGGTCTCTGATTCTTATAAGGCCATGACCAATTATGGATGTTGGACCTGCCTCACAGCAGTTAGCTAACACAAACTTCATGGTAACAGCTAACACAAACTTCATGGTAACAGTTAGCTAACACAAACTCATGGTAGCAGTTAGCTAACACAAACTCATGGTAGCAGTTAGCTAACACAAACTCATGGTAGCAGTTAGCTAACACAAACTCATGGTAGCAGTTAGCTAACACAAACTCATGGTAACAGTTAGCTAACACAAACTCACGTGGCGTGTTCCGATATCCATACTTCCCGTACTTAGCTGTACTTAGTTTGAGTACGTAGGGCGTTCCAATTACGATCAGGGCGAAATGAAGTGTGCCGAAAGGACCCGGATGGTGCCCTCAAAAACGATCAAAACGCTGAGTGTGGATCGATGTACACTTTTCGTACTCAACGGCAGCCATCTTAGCTACGTAGCGGAAGAGGGCGGAGCCAGGCTGAGCCAATGTCGGCACATTTTCCACATAGCCTGCATTAATGTCAATTGTGGCACCCATTGCACTCCTGACCGTCCCTGGAAGGAGGGATCCCCCACTCTGCGTTTCTTCTCAAGATTTCTTCCTTGCTTAAGGGAGTTTTTCCTTGCCCATGTGGGGGCTTGGGTCAGGGGAGGTGTCATAAATACTTGGCCTGTTCAAGCCCTTTGAGACTATAATGGTGATTAAGGGCTATACAAATACAATTTAATTGAATTGAATTAATGGAGTCATTTTGTAGTTTTTATAGCTTTTTAGCTTTTTTATAGCTGCTAGGCGCGAACAAATTTTAAACAAATTTCTCCTACGGGGAATTAATAAAGTTGTATCGTAAAGGGTTCACCGTTCAAAGCGGATGTTTTTGGCGGGGTGAGGAGCCGCGGCGGCAGTCGCGATCGTAATTTCCGGTCAGTGCACCACGGACTATTCGATTTGGACACTGACACTGACATCTGAAAATCGGTGCACGCAGTGAGTGCGGATAGTGTTACTACGTTTAAGTGTACTCATGGAAGTATGGTTATCGGAACACAGCACTGATGACAGTAAGCTAACACGAACTCATGGTAAAAAAAAGAGGTACACTATAAGAGAGTGTAAAAGTGGAAAGGGCAACACAAGCCAGACGCCGTCTTTAAATGCTCTCAATACCTCAACATGAATTAAGACGCATGACCGTATTAATACGTATGACGGAGACGGTTGCCATTAGAGTGTCATACAGCGTCTGAGAGAGATTGGGAGTCGGTGTGCGCTCGGCTTCTAATTATGTATTTCGCCTGACGGAGGGGGCCCTGAAAATGACGCTTGTGCTGAGTGTGCACTTCAAAGATTAGCCTACAGGCCTTCAACACACACACACGCACACACACGCACACACACACACACACAGATGGATGCTCTGCCAAGAAACCATTAACAACAATACGTGACGCAGGTCAACTTAGCTAGGAGACGACCCTGGGATGGGGGGGGGGTACGGGGGGGGCGGGGTTGTACTATGATGTTGTAGAGAATTAAAATAACCAGAAGGTACCAGGATGAAACACACACACACACACACACACACACACACACACACACACACACACATTACATAACGGCTCTGTACGGAGGTGTGGAGGCGTGAGAAGCTGAGCCACTGAGGTCTGCAGCTCAGAGATAAAGCCACCTGTAAAACACACACACACACGCACACACACACACACACACACACGCGCACGCACGCACGCACGCACGCACGCACGCACGCACGCACGCGCGCACGCACGCACGCACGCACGCACGCACACCACATCACAACACACACACACACACACACACACACGCACACGCACACACGCACACACACAAACACACCAGGACACACACGCTGCTGAGCAAAACCAATTACAGAGACACAAGGGGGGAGAGACACACTGGGGGACAGAGAGAGAAAGGGACAGCGAGAGGCAGTGCAACACAGAAGTGATCAGGGAATCCCAGGTCCTCTGCAAGGTGTGTGTGTGTGTGTGTGTATGTGTGTGAGAGAGAGAGAGAGAGAGAGAGAGAGAGAGAGAGAGAGAGAGAGAGAGAGAGAGAGAGAGAGAGAGAGAGAGAGAGAGAGAGAGAGAGAGAGAGAGAGAGAGAGAGAGAGAGAGAGAGCGTGTGTGTGTGTGTGTGTGTGTGTGCGTGTGCCTGTGCGTGTGTGTGTGTGTGCGTGTGCCTGTGCGTGTGTGTGTGTGTGTGTGTGTGCGGGATTAACCGTGCTAGGAAAGAGAATGTGTGTTGTGGTGTGTGGTGGACAGTTCTAATCTCGCCGCATAATGTCTAAAACAAAACGACGATTCGACTATTAAAGGAAAAGTCGACTACACGTCTTCCTCTCGAAGATTCGAAACACGGTAGATAACTAGCTTGTCGTATAAAACACGTCGTTGGCCGCTAATTACATAGAAGAATATCATTAATATCTTTCATAATCCAATGCAAACATGATTCCTGGGGGCCGGGGAATTTAACCAAATGCTTTTATTCTACACAAACCGTTCTTCCTTCACTCACTAACTCAATGCTTCAGTATCCAGTGAGGGTTTGTTAAAGTTAGTCAAGTCCCGCTGCCTCACAAATGCACCAGTAGGAGTGCATCTGAGCCTATAGCGTACTCCATGCAGCAACCAATGCATTCCAATCAGCTCCACATCCTCACCTGATACAAAGTGCTCATATGTGACGACAATTACAGCGTTGTCGGCTGTTAACATCTGCCAACTGATAGCCTGACAGCGAATTATTAATATACAATGACAACCAATTACCTTTAAACCCGCCGTTCAGACACGTTTAATTGGCCACTTAACTTTCCGCAAGGAAAGGCCCTCAAGGCCCACGACGACAAACGCAGAAAAAGCAGCGCAAACATCGGTGCGGGGGCAATCAAAGCCCACCCAGGCCTCAGTGATTACAGCGAGCGCGGATAACAATGAATGAGACGAGAGCAGGGAACAACAGGGCATTAATAATGGAGTGCAACTGCTTGCCTTTCACTCTGCCCTATAGGGGTCCTTGGGGCCCGAGAGTCATCACAGTGACAATACCTGGACGGAGAGAGAAATCATTAACCATCCAAAGTGGTGGTGGGGTGGGGGGGGGGGGGGGGGCAGGTCTCCTGCAGCCTCTGCCCCTGATGACTAGCACAGGTTTTGTTAATGTGGCCAATCAGAAAGCAGTCTAGTGTGATTTCAAATTAACGCCGGTGACCAAATGACATTGGTCGCTGGTCTCCACAGATCTTGGCTCGCTGACATATGTCTGGACACCAAAATTAAAAACGATTTGTCTTCACTGTACCCTGACCAAGTATTATCGATTCACCCCCTTTGCGTGTTAAGGTGTGTTGACTATTTTCACCATAGGAGAGCAATAAGTGAGAGGTTCTCTTCCCCCCATGGGAACTGGAATAGAGATCACAGTTTAGCACAACATATTTGGAGCTTTTGACCAGGTAGCCTATATGTAGAATATACACAAACGGTTAGATATATAAATATATAAATATATAAATATACATGTACATATATGTACATGAAAACAGTTCTTTATGGTGCATCAACGTCCCTGAATAAACCTTTCCACTCTCTTTCTTCCTCTCTCTCTCTCTCTCTCTCTCTCTCTCTCTCTCTCTCTCTCTCTCTCTATAGATATAGATATACAGCTATCCAAAATATACATTAAGTTAAATCTATTTTCGATGCTGCCGGTAAAGCTCAGCTGAAGCTATAGTAAGTGCTTCAATAATTCATGATGTGTTTATTTAAAATATTAATATTTATGATATAATATTAGATATTAAAGCCTATGGAAACTGTGTTTGTTCTTTTTTGTGAAGTCTATAATGAGCTGAAGGAAAGACAATCCAGTACGCCCCCCCGTCGATTTCCCTCCATGACACTTCTCTCTGGATCTACCCGCTCGGCCATAATTAGCCGAGTTGGACTTTTTACGTTCCTAACCGGAAAGTTTGGGTTCGGATAATAAAGATTCCCCAGGCCTGAGACTCTCCTCTCCTCTCCAATCCATACGAGAGAGGCTCATGTTCAGAAAGTATAAATATGAAGTCCCCTGGGTCTCCAGCAGACAGCCGTGATTCATATAAACCTTGAGCAAGGACACTGAGCCAAGTCTGGCAGCGCTGGAGTCACTCTGACTGCTTATTACTCCGCCTGATGCTGACTGCAATGCCATCGCTCTCTCCCTAATGGAAAATATGTGCATCTGTTGTCTTTTTATTGTACTGCTCTTATAGTTTTACTCCAGCGAAGGAAAATCATTGAGGATGTATGCGGAAATTTAAATGTGTGGATTGCAATAATAAGCTTTGAGTGTTTGGTTATGCAAATGAAACGTGTGTGTGTGTGTGTGTGTGTGTGTTTGTGTGTGTGTCATGTTTGTGTGTGTGTCGTGTTTGTTTGTGTGTGTGTGTCATGTGTGTGTGTGTGTGTGTGTGTGTGTGTGTGTGTGTGTGTGTGTGTGTGTGTGGAAAAAAAGTGTAGAAGTACGTGGGTTGTGTAGTTAGTTAAAGGCAGTGAGAGAGACTGTTTGGAGACCTTGGGCTCGTGTTTTAGTTAATTAACTTCAGTGTTTCACAGCACAAATGCCTGGCTTCTGGCATCACACTCACACCTCCTGTTAGTGCTCATTTATCATTTATCAAGGAGCCGCCCGCAGGTGACTTTGGTCATGTTAAGGGTAGCTTCTATATATTCTAGAAGCATTTTCTTGGTCATTTGTTGGAATTCTCACATCACGTCGACAGCACATCAATACATCAAATGCGCTGACAAAAAATAAGAGATCTGGCATCATGTGGCTGTCACAGGCCTGTAATAAGAACCAATCGTCCCATCGTCTCGTTCACTCAGCTCATCATCCCAAAGGAAATGATTGGAATGTGTACCTGTCTGACCTCCTACCTGTGTGCATTCACTGGGCTTCCACTGGGAGAGGCAGACCCGTGGTTAAAGCTAACAAGCTAGCTGTGGTGTTTTTTCGGGAGGGACTTTGGAGGGAGATCTGAAGGGAGGGGGTTTCTATCAGAATCAAACTGGTTCCTCAAAATTGCCGACCCGAGCTCTAATGAGCACAGGCTGGAACGAAAGCGTTGCTTGTGTGGGGCAAATGGGCTAATTTGAACTGGGAACATGTTGGCAGCTTGTGTTGCATTAACCAAAAAAGGACCTTCAAGCGATCACTGTGACCATTAAAAGTTGAACTCATGAATATTTCCTTCTTTGGCTGTGCCCTGAAACATGAGACAGCAGGTAGTCTGTGTTATGGGGGTTTGCCTCAGCTACTGTGTTCTTTCCATTGCCCCTAACAACCGCACACACATGGAAATACATACAAACACACACACACACACACACACACACCCTCACCTGCATCTTTGACTCTTTGTTCTGCTGGCAGGGTGGGGTGGCGGTGGGGTGGGGTGGGGTAGCGGGCGCGGGGGTGGAGACTTCCAGCTTGTGAAGGGGAAGTGGTTCTGATGACGCAGCCCAGACCAAAGGTCATCTCAAGGAGAGACGGAATCACGTACTCGCTCGCGACACAATCAGCCATCAGCCCCTAAGCAGGACGACAATGGGCCTGATGCAGAAGGGGGTGATCTCAGGCATTAGGCCGCAATCAGTGTAGGGCTCTTCAGGGTAATGGCTGGCTCCAGCCTCCTGTTGGCCCCTCTCTCATCAGGGCTGCTTGACTGGAGGGCAGCGTCAGAGTCTGGAGGTCAAACCAGGCTTGATACCCCCCGGTGGGCCGTGACTTTCCACCGCCACGCCTCTGACCCGCAGGGCTCTTCATTAATAGCTTACAGAGTGAGTTGGATTTCATTTGATTGACTCTTTCATGTGTTAAGCTGTGACGTGCGCCACTTAGTATTGCAACGCCATTAGTTGCAATGCAAAAGTGGCATCGGTGGCCTACTGGTTAAGGAGTTTGGACTGGTAACCGGAGGGTGGCCGGTTCGGATGATGATGGATTCCCTCGAGCAAGGCACCTGAAACCCCCATTTGCTCCGCGGCTGCCCACTGCACCGGGTGGTTCATCGGCTCGCGGATGGGTCAAAAGCAGAGAAAGAATTTCCCCCCAAAAAGGGACAATAAAATGATAACTTAGCATATTACTGCTTTTCCACTCGTTTCATTTTCATTTCAAACCTTTATTTATACTCGTAGGGCATTGAGGTTCCCCTCGCTTACAGTGTCGACGAGTTTACATCAGAGGACATGCAAAAATAAAATAAGAAACACCAGAAGCAACATTTTTCAAATATATATATATGTATATATAAATAAATCGATAAACTAAAAACAGTTGCAATTTGATGAGTTTCAACACCAAGTTTCTAAAAACAGTAGCAGGCGGGAGTACCTCCAACTTTAGTGTTTGTTGCAGAGCGTTCCGAGTGCTAGGGGCATCAAAGAGGAAGGCAGTTTTGCCAAGATCTGAGCGCACACTAGGAACCCTGAGAGTGAGCCAGGTGTTGGATCTGTGACAGAATGTTGTCCCGTCCTGTCCTGATGTCCCGTCCTGATGTCTTGTCTGTGATGTATGTAAATAGAGCTGCCTGGGATGCAAGACAATTTCAGACTTGCTCTGACAATAAAGTACTATCGTATGTTAATACTAATGAATCATCAATAAATGCTCAGAGGTTAAATAGCTACTGTTGATACTTGTTAATTGGCTAACCGTTAAGTTAACGATGGTCGAGATATGATTCACCAACGGTGTTCCTGTTAATTGAGATATGAATGCATAAATTATAACGGTTAACTCTAACCAACTTACCCCAACATTACCTCCCATAATAATGTTTATTACTGCATGAAATAATGTTAATAATGGTTGGTCCATTAACTGTAAGTTAATTCTTAGTCAATGCTTATTACTGCATGAACTAATGTTATTGATGTTTAATTATTATACCCTTAAGTGTTCAAAATATAAAAGTATAAAGCGATAAAATAGCTATATATTTCAGAGGGCTTCTGTGACATAGGCCTATAAGCAAACGCATAGAGGCGCCCTAGTTTTTTCATAAGAAAGGGGAATAAAGTTAATAGGAATGGAAAAGACTCTTCTGCGTTGTCATTCTTCCTGTCTGCGTACCCTAGCTGCTCCTCTCCGCCCAGGCACACAGGCCCAGCGCCAACCACCTGCGCTGCATTGACCCTGCTGGAGCGGAACGGAGGGATTGACCGCTGGAATGGAGAGAGAGATGAGTGATCCCACTCGGCCCGGCCTTTGTGGATGAAAATACAATGCAGCAAAAAAAAACAATATTATCCCGCATTGCCTGGCGGTCGGTTTCGATAGAGGCACTGATGTGACCGATTTTCTCACTGATAAGATGGAGGGGGGTTGAACCACCCGGCTGATTTGATTAGCGAGCGAGCGGCCGATCACAGTCGCTGAGTAACACCTGGAAGCTCGTCACGCTGCAGCGCACACGAGCACAACACGTCCACAACACGCCCCCCAGCGGTGGCTTCCTGTTGGGGGGGACGACGACAGGCAATCTAATTCTGACGAAGAAGCAAGAATGGAATAAATAACTGGGTCTGCAGCTCCTACCCCACCACACGTCCAAGATGAAGACTTCTAGTCCATGAATCAATGTAGAAACATCAAAATACGGAATAGGAATTGTATAAACATGGATTCAAAGAAGCCAAAGTTATCAAAGAAAGTAAACTCCTAAAGGTCCTTCCCAATGGCGTCCTCTGCTCTTTAAACTAGGTCTTGAACTTCAACACAGCTCCCAGTCATACAGTTTACTGTTCTCTCTCTCTCTCTCTCTCTCTCTCTCTCTCTCTCTCTCTCTCTCTCTCTCTCTCTCTCTCTCTCTCTCTCTCTCTCTCTCCATATCCGTGGATACCAAAACAATAATCATGTAAATTGCAATAATGTTGCCATTTATGCATTAGCATAGCATTAGCATTGCATTATGCTTTGTAAAAAAAAACCTGACTCATTAACATATTAAGAGATTCACTTTAAGCATCCAATAAACGATATATAATGGTCAAAATGAAATGTATTCAAAATGGGATACGACACCCAAATGTATATCGTCAACAATATCAGACAAATGTCCCAGCATGGGTGTTGCATCAATAAGGTCTGGTTAAAAATGTTTAATTATCGAAATGTGTTCTAATGTGGATAGAATACGTGGTTTAAAACACATCAGAAGGAAAACAAATTGATCAATTGAACATTATTGAATATGTGTAACAATTCATGTACAGTTCATATCGAGCTGGGTTTCCAACTAAACCAAATAAACAAATGGCGCCCCCTTGTGCAAATATGCTGATATGAATAACCTCTGTGTCGATCTTAAAATAGGATCGTATTTCACATCATGACTCCCGTCCAGTTTCAAAGTATTTACAATCATATAATTTAACACATGCAAAACTCACAAAAAAACAATTATTCAATCGGTGCAGTTTTTTTTGCTATCGAGGCGTTCGAGGCTACCGTCGGAACGACGAGAGAGGCGCGCATCCGCGTCATGGTGACGTGTCGCGCATGCGCACTTTGCTCGCCAAACCAACAGTAAACACACACAACACGTCCATGAGTAACCCCGCAACGCTGCTGACCGCCATTAAACTCGACTACTACCAAACGGCCGCATATCGGTAAGTAGACAGCGACACCGTCGACACCGGGGTGGGGGTTGAAGTGCACACAGCGTCCGTTCGTCCCGTCCCGAGTCGGGGAGGCGGTCTGCTGATGATTGGTGGGGTCGGTGATCCACCAACACTTTATAATGTGACAGCAGCTCGGCCAGCTAATGACGTACTATCACTAGATCACCACAACTGGAGCTCACACTTCTTCTGCATCATATAATGAGATCATTATCATCTAATGTGATCATCTGTCTATCCACGGGGACCTGATGCCCCCCTTGGTGAACGACACTTTAACTAGACTGGAGCTCACTGACCATCTGGGGGTTAGTCATCCTGTGTCTCCTCTCCTATGTCCTCCTGTGTCTCCTCTCCTATGTCCTCCTGTGTCTCCTATGTCCTCCTGTGTCTCCTATGTCCTCCTGTGTCTCCTCTCCTCTGTCCTCCTGTGTCTCCTCTCCTATGTCCCCCTGTGTCTCCTCTCCTCTGTCCTCCTGTGTCTCCTCTCCTATGTCCCCCTGTGTCTCCTCTCCTATGTCCCCCTGTGTCTCCTCTCCTCTGTCCTCCTGTGTCTCCTCTCCTAGTAAACATCACCCCCTCTACATACCTAAAGCTGGTAAGGCTGTTTATATGAGAAGCTCTTATGTGTCATATTGGTGTGAAATCTCTGTCGCGACAGCAGGCGATGTGCTGTGACAGCCTCTCCTGGCTGTCCCAGGCCTGTATCAGAGAGAGAACTGGGTGTACTCTTCATGTTTTAAAGATGTCTGTGTGGTTGTACACACAACCTGTCTGTGTGGTTGTAAACAGTGACATGTCAGTTCTGCTGCTTGACTCCAGGGAGTGAGGATCATCATGAGATAAACAGTAGCCACAGAGCCTGGAAGAGGTGCAGATTTTTGCAATCAGTACTGGCCCACAGACTATATATAGGGTGAGACAACTACATAATCATGCTATTCCTCAAGCGAAGCCTATTCATTATTCCTTAGTCCATCCACACATGAGCATATTGCGAGGATATTTGACAATATCCTCACCTTGTCAGGTAGTCTATGGGCCATGTTCTGGGTTGGCTCCTTTCAAAGTCTAGCGCACTGTTGGCTGCCTGGTTCCTCCAAAAGCGCCCCGGCCAGTAACAGTGTGGTGTCCTGTAGGTGTGGCTATGGGGAAGTCCTTCTCCCTCTTTGCTAAGCATTCATGCAGCGGCGATCGGACTCTTCTGGAGGATGAGGCCAAGGATGAGGACGGTGAAGGGAAGGATGTGTCGCAGTTCCCCTACGTGGAGTTCACCGGGAGGGACAGCGTCACCTGCCCCACGTGTCAGGGGACCGGGAGGATTCCCAGAGGTAAGGAGGAGAAAGGCCCACCACGTTAACATTCAGAAGGATTTGAAGAGGGCTTCACACTATCGGAAACTAGTGATCGATCGATAACATCGGCCGGCCGATATGATCGTTTTTTGCGTGTATCGGTCATCGGCTAAGGCTTGGAAACACGGCATTGGGAGCTTGCTTTTATTCTTTGCTATTTGTTTTGCGATATGTTCAGTGAAAGGTGCCCCTCTGCAGGCATCACTGCGGCCGCCTAACTCTGTCCATTAGAGGGGTGGGTCACCTCTTTTTAATTATCCATAAATAGTTTAATATGTTTGATAAGTGGCATTGTAATGAAAAATGTGACACCTATTACATTTCTTTCGATATGTACAATGACAATGGTCAACGACAAGGAAAAATCCAAAGTCTTATTTTTTGGAACGCTCATATGATGCGATACTAGTCATATATTACAAACAGCTGCGATGATGTATGTGTGGAGAGACAAATACTTTGGTGACATTGTTGACCATGAACATACCGCCTAACATACCGAAGCCTAACTGCTTATTAAAAACTCGATGGTTGGGTTTCCAGGCCAGGAGAATCAGCTGGTTGCATTGATTCCATACAGCGACCAACGGCTGAGGCCCAGACGCACGTAAGTGAACCGTTTATCTCTCGTGACTCATGTTTGGGATGCGGATGAGGGATGAGACTCCGGGCTGTAAGATGTTCCTCAGAGTCGCAGTGATGACGTTGTGGGCCTGGGCGATATGGCTGAAAGACATATCACGATATAACTTGATCATATAGATCGATATCGATAACTATTGATCATTGTAATGATCTAAAAAGACTAGGGATTACCATGCTGGATTTAAACACTTCTGTTTAACACTTAATATGACCTGCCACTGTTATTCATTGATAAATACTCCAATGTCGATACAACAATGAAAAACACTCAAATATTGTAAATAAGTATGGAACCGTGTTTGTGTAACAAACCCAGCTGCTAGATTCGGTGGTCCGGTCTCTTATCGATATATATATTGAACATTTTTTAGATTTATACTGATCAAAAGTCTATCACGATACGACAAATTCATAGTTTTATTGCCCAGGCCTACGTTGTACCCTCCGGAAAATCTGGAGCAAGTTTGACAGCCCATGGATACAGGCTCATGTTTAGATTCGACCCCAGCCTCCAGTCTATGACAACAGGATGTACGTTCTATGAACACCACGCGCCTGCATGCTCCAACCCCCCCTCTCTGTGCCCCGCCGTCCTCCAGGAAGCTGTACGTCACGGCCTCGGTGCTGGTGTGTCTGCTGCTGTCCAGCCTGGCCGTGTTCTTCCTGTTCCCGCGCACCATCGACGTGTCCCACGTGGGGGTCAAGTCTGTGTTTGTCAACTACGACCAGGAGAAGCGCATCGTGTACCTCAACATCACGGTGAGCCTTCGCTTCTTAAATTGACCGCCTGTCTGTTAGGGGTGGGAATCTCTTGGCACCTCACGATTCGATTCCGATTCGGAGGTCAACGATTCGATTCTAGAACGATTATCGATGCATCTCGATGCAACAATTTTTTTAATTTACATTTCCATGCGTGATTTTCAAAAATATATATACTTCAGAGTTTGCTATTCACTTCCTACTTTTGTGACGATCATTAAAGACAATCAACAGATGAATTACCTTGTCTAATATTTAATATTGGATAAAGTCGGTTCTCTGCGCAGAGAACCCGCAGGCAGAAAGGAGAGTTTTCTGTAGCGCTCTGCAGCAGGAGAACAGAATGTTACAGCAGGCGAACAAATTGAATAAAATTAATTCTGATGATTAACTTATCTGCATCGAAGAACCTATTATTTTTCCCACCCCCTACTGTCGGTGTACGTGCGTTTTGATCGGAGCACGTTAGCCGTCAGCTAACAGGTAGCGCATTACTAGAGCCAGAACTAGCCCCGCCCCTTTAGACGGCACTGAGGCCGTATGGCGACCGCATGCAGCTCTGTAGGGGTCACCCCCCCCCCCCCCCCCCCCCGAGGGGTCAAGTTGCAGCGACGGTGGGACACCGTGTGGTCTGGTCGCTAGGGCGCGCACAGTTGGAACACACGTTGGAACATTCTGGCTCCTCAGCTTTACGGCACATCTATATATTGGTTGGACCCTTACACGATGCGCCAGGTCAAAGTGGAGAATGATTCGACAACCCTCCGCCGTTAGGCGTGTGACTCACACCAAATCACTCTGGGTCATAACGGCCTCCACAACGCCGCGCGCAGGCACCCCGCCGTGCATCAGATAAACGATGCTACAATCACAGCGTGTCGGGTGTCCACACACTCATGGATTAGTAATGATTGCTTAGTCTGGTTGCCATGGTAGGGACAAACAAGCTATCCTTCAGCAAACAACGCGGCCAACCACTCATGTGATTCAACTTAAAATCGCTGTTTCATTTCATATCGTGTACTGACAAACAAACTGGACACAAGGGAAATGTTATTACTGACGTGGGATCTGAAGTGACTCACTTAGAGAGTAGCGGTACAACCTAGCTCAAGTGGCCAGGACCAAAGGCAGACACCCCATAATGAAGGTTTAAACTAATGTCTTTATTGCACTAAGGAAATAAAGGTTATTTATTAACCCAACCTGAGCCCAATTAATCCAGGATGAACTGCCAATTGAACTGCTGTAAAAGTGGCGTTGCATAATGAAGGTATGGAATGTGCACGTCAGTGAATTAGTGGTGTGTGTGTTAGGGTGAGGTGACGCGGGTAAAGTGTCTCAGGGCTAGAGATCATAATTACTGAAGAGAAGAGATAATTACTGAATGATAATGCTTTTAATTGTACACTCAATTAAAAACAGATAATATAATATATATAATATAAAAACTGATGATATACCTGAACTGAATGTTCTGTGATCCGGTTGTTCTAGGTTATGTTTTTCTAAATGAGTCCTTATTCAGTAAATTGGTTGGTTTGGTTGAACGCTCATTTACATGTCAAAATAGTCTTTAATACAGAAGGAAAAAGAACGGTGAAGTCACAGTGGATGTACCCTGGAAATCCAGAGTTCTCGCGAGAGCACACTTTGAATTTGCTCAGCGACTCTGGGAACGAGCAATATACTCACTCCCCGATTCCCCTGGCCCAGAACATTAACCAATCACATCAGGTGTATCTGATATAGGCAGGCCCGAAAGCATTGTTGTTTTACCGACCGGATACGGCAAGAGTCTTATCTATTGGTTCGCTCCGCTGGTCTGGATACGTCACCCCTTGTATTCTTCTGAATGGTCGTAAGTGTTATCCAATTGCGTGCAGCGATATCTTCAAAACGCACGCTTGGTGCCGCCCCTCGAGTCGGGCCATTTTCATTACTCGTCGCCAGACCCCTACAGCGTTCTAGACGTGGGTGTGGGCTTTCCAGGCTAGGTGGAACCTTACAGCCCTTACGTGTGTGTGACTGAGAAACGGCCTCACTGTCCCTCAGAACACCCTGAACATCACCAACAACAACTACTACTCCGTGGAGGTGGCCAACATCACCGCCCAGGTGCAGTTCGCCAAGACGGTGATCGGAAAGTCTCGCATCAACAACATCACGGCCATCAGCCCGCTGGACATGAAGCAGGTGACTAGCTCCGCTCCGAGCCTAGCCACCAAAGCCTTGTGTTGTTCTAGAAGGTTTGAGGCTCGCTCTAAACGTCTTCTGTGTGTATTTGCTTGCCCCCCCTCAGATCGATTACATGGTGTCGACGGTTCTAGCGGATGACATGAGCTACATGTAGTGAGTACAGTCCTGTACAGTGCAGTGGGAACAAAGGCAGGCACCAAGTGGGGCACCTGATGTGATGATCATTCTCTGAGCTGGAGCTTGGGTCCCAGGCCTAACACAGGTTGGGATCTACTGCCCTGATAGATATTTGTGATTGGCCCATTGTGTCTCATTGCGTTGCTATGCTAAGCAGAACTAGCCACGAGGACACTGGTGTGGCTCAGACCCCATCCAGCCCCCCCCCCCCCCCCCAAAATAGTTTAATGTCTTTATCAAGAGGATGGATCTCTGAATCACCAGCATCACATGACCCCAATCAAAATGCTAGGAGGAGGACGATGAAGAAGATGAGTTTGGATCTCAGAACTGTGTGTGTGTGTGTGTGTGTGTGTGTGTGTGTGTGTGTGTGTGTGTGTGTGTGTGTGTGTGTGTGTGTGTGTGTGTGTGTGTGTGTGTGTGTGTGTGTGTGTGTGTGTGTGTGTGTGTGTGCGTTCCAGCTACGTTTGCGTTCCAGCTATGTCTGATCACAACAATTCATAAGCTAATAGTTGTAAGATGGAGTCACGGTCTCTGTTCTCCTCCTCTCTGGGCTTAAGGTTCTGAGTGTTTATTGATTGAGTAGTTGCCTAATGTAATGCGTTTCCCTCCCCAGTGACTACTGCACTCTGCAGACCATCCGGGTGCACAACATCGTGGTCATGATGCAGTAAGTATCCGCTGAGCAAGCAAAACTACCCGTTAAGCGCCTGTGGCTTTTGCTCCACTTACTTTCCATTGTTTTCGTCGTTCAAAGCGCCCCGTTAAAGCTGCAGTAGGCGAGTAGTTTCTATTTCAGTGTTGCCCAAAAAAAAACGAGCAAGAAATGGACCCATCGAGACACGGTCTGCTGTGAGTGTCTTTCATTGACCGGTGTAGCAGCAGTGCAGAGATATTCCCTTCTAAAGTTACACTGAGACCCACCCCTTTTAACCAATTAAAGCGGCTCAAAGAGAAAGAGTGTCACGCCTGGCTGTCCACCAACTTTGTGGACACAATATATATAGCTTTTTGAGCATATCGTTTGCTAACTAGTAGGGCTAGCTGGTTGTAAAGTTCTAAGTTATAAGATAACTTGTTGACTTGTAAACGGAAAGTTAGATCGTGGCTCCTCCTAGCTGAGTGTCGAGGTGTCCCTGAGCGAGACGCCCTCACCCTGACTGCTCGCGACGACTCCGCCGTCTGTGTACAAATGGTTGTGAGCCGCTTTGGATGAAGCTTATAATATCTCTGCATTGCTGCTACACTGGTCAATAAAACTCACTCTCGGTAGACAGTGGGTCGGTGACGTGTCTACATTACATATGTTATAGCAGAATTCACACAAAGAAACGGTAGCTATACAAAGCATGTGCTGGTGTTACCTACCTTGTGACCCTTGAGGAGCGGTGTGTGTGTGTGTGTGCAGTCGCCTCGCCCTGACCCACCCCTGCTGTCCCCCCTCAGGGTGATGGTCACCACCACGTACTTCGGCCACGCCGAGCAGGTGTCCATGGAGATGTACCAGTACGTGGACTGTGGTGGGAACACCACATCTAACCACGGCATGAGCATACCGGCCAACCTGTTCCAGCCTTCCCAGTGAAAACCCCCTCCGGTCGCCGCCCCCCCCCCCCCCCCCTCCTCCTCCACGTTCATTCATTCATTCATTCGACCCTTCCTCGTCCCTGACTTAATGTTGTGTTGGTCATACATGTTGCCTGTTGCGCACAGATGCCGGCGACAGGAACCGATAGGAAAAAAAAACAGGATGACGAATTCTAAACTCGAACGCACCAAGTCTTTTTTTTTTTTATTATAAGCTAGAAAGAATGCACCTGAGGCTGCAAATAAATCCACGAGGCGTCCCTCTGAACGACGCGCTCGAGGTGTAAACTACTGATTAGCCGGCGCATTCAAGGAGAAAATGATAAGATTGTTCAAAAGGTCCGTTATTCCATTTTTGGGCAAAAAAATAGAGTTGCACATCGAGCTGTTTCAGCACCAAGCTTTTGTTGGTTGTTAACCGTGTATAAGCTTCTTCCCTTCCTAGGGAGCACCTAGTTAACTCACTTTCTATGTTGAAGCTGCTTCAGC
>NW_028179480.1:0-11907 GCF_964030765.1 Micromesistius poutassou | reverse complement strand
TCTCTCTCTCTCTCTCCTCTCTCTCTCTCTCTCTCTCTCTCTCTCTCTCTCTCTCTCTCTCTCTCTCTCTCCTCTCTCTCTCTCTCTCTCTCTCTCTCTCTCCCTTTAGCTATCTATTTCTCTATCTCTAGTAATCTCAACTCAAGATCGGTCTGTCTGTCTGTCTAAGGTCTGTCTGCTATTTCTCAGAAACCATCCAGAAAACAAAGAAGAAGAAGGAAGCGACCAATGGCGTGCCAGACGCCGAGTCCAACGGGGCGGAGGCCAAACCCAAGAAGACCAAGAGCAAGAAGAGCGAGGAGGCTTCCGGAGACGAGGGGCTCGCTGCACAGAGTCAGTCAACACAACCTCCTTTACGTTTACATTAACATTTACATTCAGGGCATTTAGCAGATGCCTTTATCCAAAGTGACTTACAATAAGTACATTTGTCAGAAGAAGATAAACAATATATCGCTGTACAGTAAGGATGTTCATAGAACCAAGTGCCAAGCCCTAACAATTACTAGGTTAACCCATTCCCTGTATACAACAGAGATAGCTAGGATAAGATGCTACACAATGCTAGGTATTATTTTTAAGTGCCATGACGTACAACATACAATAAGTGTGTACATTTAGTGCCAGGACATACAACATACAATAAGTGCTTAAGAGGGGTGTGGGGGGTAAGGGGGGAGAGTCTAGGTGAACTCTGAACTCTGAAGTGAGTCTTGAGTCTTAATAAGCAGTATAATTTATATCCTTTATATGCAGACTTTTATGAATAACAAAACAAGTTATTAGGCAGGGAACACAATAGATTAATGAGGGACCACTGATTAAGACCAGATTGAGCGGGGCAGGGAAATGCACTGATAAAACTACTGCATGTAAAGCTTCCAGGAAGGAAAACTGACTAAAAGAAACCACTCACCATTTCAAGGCACTTCAAAGACAAAAGACAGAGAGCATACAATAAATGAAAAAAAATTGCAACACAATACACAAAAAAAAAAAAATACCACATAGATACAAATCGGACCGAATCAAATCAACTATAATACAGAGGAAGGAACCGTGGACTGAACTGTGTTCTTTCTGTTGCTCTGTTGTATCGTTTTGTTGCCGTTGACGACAGAAGATGAGAAGAAGGTAAAGAAGAAGAAGCCGGACAAGGACAAGGACAAGGACAAGGACAAGGACAAGGAGAAGGAGGAACCGGAGAAGGGCAAGGAGCCCAAGAAGAAAGCCAAGAGTGTCCCCAAGAAGAAAAAGAGTACGTTCCAATGACCACTGGATTTACACTCATCTGGGATTACTAAAGTACATCCCATCCTATCCTGAAGCACGTCTTCTTAAAGGGCTGATATCATGCCTCCAGGTGTGGGCGTGATTACAAGCCGTTTAAAAATCTCAGTAAAATCTCAATCTAAGTAGGAGTGTCCACCTAGCTTTATGATGGATAGATCAGTGGACCAGCCTACCCAGGGGACTGTAGCAAATGTTGCTTATCTATCTATCATACATCTAGGTTGACCCTGCCACTTGTGATGTCACTAGGGCACAGCAAAAGGCAGATTTTCAAATGGCTTGTAACGGCTGATCACACTCACACCTGGTGGCCTGATATTACCCCTTTAACATTTAAACCACGAGAAACATCCCACAAACTAGCCGTAGCACACACAGACTCCCCTCGATAACGTCCGCCTTCTCCAATCCCAACAGGTTCCGACACTGAGGATGACGAGGAGGAGGAGGAAGAGGAGACGCCCAAGAAGAAGACAAAGAAGAAGACAATGAAGGACAGCTCGCCACCCTCCAGCACCACGAAAGACAAGAAACCCAAATCCAAAGGTATGGAAACTGCGAACGTTAGTCACAACTGTTCTATCATCGTGCTCAGGCGATGAAACAGGGTGTGAGTGGAAGGGTGACCGCGGGGAAGAGGATTATACGATCACGTTTTGTAACAGTGAGTGTAAACACTAGCTTAGCCCTACAGGGACGCACGACCAATTAAGCCATCAGTCCAGACCGGCTGAAATACTAACTGAAATGTTGAAATGTTTAAAGTAGTGCTCGCACTGGATTCCCTGTAGTCTCATCTTAAGTAAGACAATGGAGTAGTGCTTGATTGTTTTATTAGGTCGTTATTCATCTTTAGTTGAGTTGTATATTACTTTTCGCTGTTGTACAATTTGTTTCACATTTTTTTAGATGACAAAGACTCTGAGGGAAAAGACAAGAAGTCTAAATCAAAAGACAAAGATAAGAAGAAGGAGCCAGCCGCCTTGTTCCAGATAAATGGAGACAAGGACGCCAAGAGCAAGAAGAAAGGTGAGTGTGTGTGTGTGTGTGTCTTTGTGTTTGTGTGTCACCTTCTCAAATCTGGGAAGAAAAAATAAATCTAAACCATGAAGCCAAAAGTAATCAAACCTATCTGTCCGGTCTTGAGCCATGTCGGTATGAAGCCACCCCTTCCCCTTCCTCCGATGTATTAAAAGGAGCACAGGTATGGGACGTACCGGTAAACTACCACATATATCACGGGCATCCCTCTATCCATCCCAGCTGCCCAGTCAGACAGCGACGACAGCGAGGAGACCACCAAGGCCAGCAAGTCTAAGAAGAAGCCCAGCACCGGCTCAACATCCCTGTTCCAGGCGGCCGAGAGCAAGGACAAGGACAAGGATAAGAAGACCAAGAAGAAAGGCAACCTCCCTTTATATAGCACTCTTTTACTATCGCATTTTCAAACTGTATAGCCCCTTTCAATTTCAAAAGGCGTCTTGCGTACACATGTCTATTCATGCTTTCATCTTTCGTTTTTTTTTATGTGTAAAATTGGCTTAGATATCTCTCTTTGATATTTTATCGACTTCTCAATTCCTTTCTGCATTTCCTCTGAATCAATTATAATTGCAAAACTGAATGGCTGTCGGCCATTAGTGCTAGCTTAAACTAGCTTAAACTAGCATATAACGCTAATATAATGTAATGGCTAATGTATGGCCATTGCTAAAATCACAACAACAATGAGCCAGCAATACTAAATAATCAAGTATTGTAATGGTTTTATATGATTGATCCATGTTCCTTTTGAAGGAGATATTGATGACGTTTTGATGAAGCTGTCTCTTGTTTCTCTAAATCTCAGGAAAAGCTGAGGAGAGCGATGATTCCGACTCAGAGAAAGAAGAGAAATCCAAGAAGAAGAAGGGAAAAGGGAAGAAGAAGAAGGTCTGGAAAACCCCCGGGGAGCATGTGGCCCCAATCAGCTCTTAATTGGAGACACCTGCTGAGAAACACTAGCAAACGCTTAACGTGCTGGAAAACTATCTGTTTCTCCAGGCGATTATACAGTCTGTCTATAGTCTGTCCAACAAGATGTTACCTATCTCATCATATACCTTCAGCTTTTCTTCTACTAATCTTTTCAAGACACTTTCCTAGATACTTCTTTTATAGCTGTGTCTTCATTAACTTACCGTCCAGATACTCTTGATATGCACGACCAGATGACTAGAGTCTAACGTTATCGAACCAGGAACAATTTCAAGATCCATCGCCTTGACAACCTATCGATGATGATGATGATGATTATCATGATGATGATGGCAGGCTCTTCCTCAAGGAGAGAGCTTTGTCCCTTGAGAGAGTTTGACAACCTATCAATGAAGATGGCCTAATGACAATGATGTAATGATGATGATGATGATGATGGTGGTGCTTTGCTTTTCCTCCAGGAGCGAGCTCCATCCCCGGAGATAGAGTTCGATGACCTGGAGGAGTTTGTGATGCTGCCGGCTCCTCAGGGGCAGACGGTGAAATGCAGACTGACCCGAGACCAGCGGGGGATGGACAAGAGCATGTACCCCACCTACTACCTCCACCTGGACAACGAAAAGAAGGTACGGGGATCTGTCCCTCTGGCCTCACACAGCACACCTCAGAATGATATCCAAAGTCTTAAAGACGCAGTGCACATTTAAAACGCTCAGTTTCAGTTTTGCATACTGTTCCTTTAAATATCATAACTCAACTTAATAAAATACTTGTTGTATAATATAATACATAATCCTTTCAGGAAGTGTTCATCCACAGGGTCTGTCAATAACGTGACGCATTCATTATTAGAATTTGTGTCTCCAATGGGAATTGAACCTCTCACCCAGGCAGTGTACCGGTGCCAAGTAGTTTCCCAACACTCCTGATGAATGACGAAAGACTCTGTGTTTTGTGTTGTTGTGTGAAGGTATTCCTGTTGGCGGGTAGAAAGCGTAAGAAGTGTGGAACCTCCAACTACCTCATCTCCATCGACGCCACAGACTTATCAAGAGGCGGGGAGAATTTTGTCGGGAAATTGCGGTACCGATAAAAATTCTTCTTCTTTGAATTCTCAACAAAAGTATCTGGCATGACAGCATTCAAACAAACTGCGTTCAGAACCCCACATTTGCAAGTCGTGTTTACAACTAACTATGTTGTGATGTTGTTGTCCAGGTCCAATCTGATGGGGACCAGGTTCACGGTGTTCGACAACGCTCTGAACCCAGAGAGGGCTCTCCCCGACCTGTCCAACGCACGCCAAGAGATGGCCGGCATCATCTACGTAAGACCTTACAGAGGGACCCAACTATCGGGCAGCATGTGGCTCAGGAGGTAGAGCTGGTAACCGGAAGGTTGCTAGTCCGATCCCCGGCTCCTCCTAGCTGGGTGTCAAGGTGTCCCTGAGTGAGGCACCTTACCCTGCTCCCGACGAGCTGGCTGCATGGTTGACACCACAACTGCGGAGTGTGTGGAGGATGGCTGGGTTATGCAGCCTCACCTGGCCCGTCAGATTGATTGGACTCTGGGGCTGGGTGAGGCTGCTTAAACCAGCCATCATCCACACACACACACTCCCATGTCAACATTCACACTTACTAATGGTTCTGAAGGGCTAATGGGCTTCTGTAACATAGGCCATGGACATGGGAAGCCCTTTGAGACTGTTCTATGACTGTACACGTGTACACACGTGTATACTTTACCTTTGCTGTAACGCGACCATCGATATGACGCGATCATCAATATAACACGGTGCTTGCTTGGACTACATTTCTGCTGCACGATATAATTGGAAACATTTCCCATCTTGACCTCATTCACATCCCTAACCAAACCAAACCCTAACCCTTTGACCTCTGACCCCTGTGTGTCCAGGAGACCAACGTGCTGGGGATGAAGGGTCCCAGGCGCATGACCATCGTCATCCCCGGGATGGACAAGAACTGTGAGCGGGTCGCCGTCCGGCCCCGCAACGTAAGCCCCGCCTCCGTCTCCCACAGGAAGTGATGTCACTGTTTGAGACGCACGCCATGGTTGGGGAGAGAGAGATGTGCAATAAGCATTCTCTGAGTGTTTGGGAATGTTTATGGAATTATTATATACATATTCATGTTTATACATATATATACATGTACATGCATAATCATATACATAGAAAGAATATACATGTATAACTGCTAAGAAGCCTAACTGCTGTAGCCACACAAAGGGTAAAACTGAGTGCATTCACTGTTGAAATAGTTCTGCTTTGCAAGAAAATTAACAACATGATAACATCAATAAATATAGAAGAAAATTGATAAAAATAACAGCACTATCTTCCGGCCCTTGGAGTGGTCGGATCACTTGCACACATAATCTCACTTGCTTCTTTTACATGTACTGTAGTATTTGTATTTATTTAAATGTATAATTCAACTCGTACAAGTCAGACCTGCAGATGGTCTCAGGTCTCAGGTGTGAGTAAAGGCCCTGACACGCCAAGCAGATTATCGGTCGTCGGACAGTCTGGTGAGCTCGGTGACCTGAGTCTGTTCGGTGTGTGCTGTGCGATCGGCCGTCGTCAAAGCCGTCGGTGATCTTTTCTGCTGACCTACTGACCCCACGGCTCTCCCTCAGGAGTACGATGGGCTGCTGATCCGCCACCAGAACCGGCGGATGGAGAACCTGATCGAGCTGCACAACAAGACGCCCGTGTGGAACGAGGAGTCCTCCTCCCACGTGCTCAACTTCAACGGACGCGTCACACAGGCCTCCATTAAGAACTTCCAGGTCGTCCACAGCAAGGACTGTGAGTTCTGTCCGTCTGTCTTTGTCTGTGTCTTCTGCCTGTCTGTCTCTCTTTTTACCTTTCTACCGGCCAACCTATCGATCTGACAAGAAATCTGTCGGTCGTCAGTCTGTCTGTCGGTCTATCTACCTGACTGTATGACAGTTTGTCTACCTGTCTGTCTGTCTGTCTGTACTGTTGTTAACCTAAACCTCCTCTGTGTGTGTGTGTGTGTGTGTGTGTGTGTGTGTGTGTGTGTGTGTGTGTGTGTGTGTGTGTGTGTGTGTGTGTGTGTGTGTGTGTGTGTTCTCTAGCTCAGCTGAACCTCCCCTGTGTGTGGGTCAGTGGACTACCAGCCTGTGTGTGTGTATGTGTGTGTGTGTATGTGTTTGTGTGTGCTCTGCAGCTGATCTAACCTCCTGTGTGTGTGTGTGTGTGTGTGTGTGTGTGTGTGTGTGTGTGTGTGTGTGTGTGTGTGTGTGTGTGTGTGTGTGTGTGTGTGTGTGTGTGTGTGTGTGTGTGTGTGTGTTTGTGTGTGCTCTGCAGCTGATCTAACCTCCTGTGTGTGTGTGTGTGTGTGTGTGTGTGTGTGTGTGTGTGTGTACCTGTGTATCTCAGTGGAATACATCGTGATGCAGTTCGGCCGCATCGCCGACGACATCTTCACGCTGGACTTCAGCTACCCCATGTGCGCCGTGCAGGCCTTCGCCATCGCCCTGTCCAGCTTCGACGGGAAGATCGCCTGTGAATAGAGAGCCTGCCTCACTCTGCCCCCAGGGGCCCGGGGGCCCAGGCGCAGCACAGACACCCTTTTCAGACCCCGGTAGCCGGCTGTGGGTGGAGGTGATGGAGGAGCTCAGACCACTCTGCTGTTCCCCGCTCCAGCGATGCCTGGCTCGGGGGCTCAGGGCAGGGGGAGGAGTGGAGGACGGTTTGGCCTCAGAGTGGAGCTCCAGGACGGACGTTGCCTTTTGTAAAGCGCCGAGAAGTTTAAAGTCTGCTCTGTAGGAACACAGTGAGGGTGCTCAAAGGGGGTGGAACTCATTCAAGCAGAAGTAGACAGAAGTAGACAGAAGTAGTCAATCAAGATGTGGTTACTTAATTAAAGACGGATGAATCAAACAGGCACTCATAAAACGTCATGGCTTCTATTGTTTGCTGTTGTTTCTTTGATTCCGCTCGCAAGCAGAAGCTGTCAATCTGTAATTAGCGCTCAACGTGGAAAACCCCTGGACCGATCGACCCGGACTGTAGACAACCATGACCATCCTCTTACAAAGTAGCTAATTTAGCAATGTCTTACTAGGATAAAGGCTCTGGAAAGGTTTGAACTTTGCAGCACACTTTCCCTGTGTTGCTGTAATGGTTCATGTGTAGTTTTTAGAACACCAGGAGTACTACCATACACAGATTAGTTTAGGCCTGAATGTCCTGTACGCAGTCAGTCCGAAAGTACCAAGTCTTAAAGTGTCTCTAACCCTCCTTCTCTCTCTTCACCTGTTCCTTTGACCTTTTTGTATTTCATAATTTCTTATGTGGAGCGTTTTGTACGGTTTATTGTCCGATGGCGATGTCTGATGATGATGAATGTGTAGCGATGACTTTGCACCCCTTTCACCTCATTCACTTGTTAATGAGCTCCCTGTGATGAATGGGGCCCATTAGCCCCTCTAAATAAAGACCAACCGTACGTGTAGCATGAATAAACTCCTAACAGCTGTCCATAACTCATATTTGGTCTTCTGACTATAATGCAGGCTCAAAAATCTCAGTAAACCATCCTTATCTCTCCGCTAAAACCACAGTATCAGTTCATCTCTGCCTCCAATACCTTTGTGAGAAACTCCCCATTCAACGCTGCAGTGGAATACTGTGAGAACAACACGGGAGGCTGCCAGCGACGCCACACACACAGAGAACACTGGCTTGATATGTGTGCAGCAGACACCCACTCGGCCCCTCTGTGGCAACTCTTAAACGGTGAGGAGGAATGGCGGCAGCGGGGAGAAGAACTGGTTTGGGACTGGGCCCTGGAAGGTAAGTCTGAGGTGTGTTTCTGCCTCAACCTGTCCAGGCAGTTGTCCAAACTCGCAAATCAAACGAGGCTTGAAGGGCGTCTGACAGATGCTCAAAGGTGACCTCCCCACCCCCGGCCCCCACACACACACCCCTCGCTCTGCCATTGTGTGCAAGGCACTGTACAACTGCAAAGGATTACTTATTAGCCTCTGAGCGGTAATTATGCACACGTTATGACTGCGACAACTTATCCGTTGGCTGTTTTTTACTGGTGCAAACGACCTTTTGTGTCAGTGTTTTGGAGAGCCTTGACAAATCACAATGCTGCACCACGGAATGCATTTCTGTTTAAAACTACAAATACAAGTTGCAGTGCAAGCGGCGCACGTTGCAAACATAAGGATGACCAATAGAAGGAGCTGTTGGGAGATGTTTGAATGTTCATGGACCGCGTCAAATTATTATGTTTAATCGCTGCATTAATAATGATAATAGCCTTCTTTGAAGGTATAAAGCATTTATAAGTAGCCTAAGCATAAGTTATGCTGTTATTCCTATTGTAGCCCTGTATGGTGCTTGTTGTGTGATATTAGTAATAGAGAGAATAATGAACCTCACATTCACCAAATACTTAATTGAATTACTTCACAAGGATAAAAGTGAATGTGTGTGCGTTAATGAAATGTACATGCAAACAAAACAAGAAACGCTGAACTCATTTTATTTCAACACAAAAGGCAATATCACTATTCAAGCTCGAAGGATTTGTACTCTGCTGGAGTTAAAGTTAAACTAATGTAATGGTGCAGGGCTGTGTGTTTATTCCTGGTGATACAGTACTACCGCCGGGGTGGTGGAGGGGGTGGCGACCGGAGCGGAGCCACCGCCCCCACCGCCCGGTGATTGACGCGCACCCATGGCTCCTCCTCAAAACTTTTTTTTCCCCTTGGTTTTCCAGAGTAGTGCGTTGATTTCATACCAAAGTCATACTTAACATTCCACTTATACTGTCAAACCGGGAGAAATATTACCGAAATCTTTCCAGGCGCCCAAAATCAGCATTGATATTTATTTTTTCTGGTGTTGACATAAATAGACGCCACTGAATAAAGGTGAGTTCCCCTCTTTTGGACTTTTCCCTCTTTGTTTAGAGCCTTTGCTGGAGGTTTTCATGCCGCTTGTCTCGCTGAAGTTTTCGGATCATTGTCATTTTTCACATTTTTCCGCGGAGCTGCCTTCGCGTTGGGAGGGAAGAGGAAGAATCTCACATTGATCGCCTCTGATCCTGTTAGACTTTTTCTCTGCCTCCTGGACTCCTGACTAGTTGACAGAATAATAATTTAAACGAGTAAAAGACATTTCGTTGACTTCATATGACTTGGTTTGACGTGTGCGTTGACACTATTTTCCCGGGGATGCAACATGTCTCTTGTTTCTCTCCAACAGTTGATGAGAAGTGGATGCCTGGATCTGAGAGTTGTGCGCCAGAGGAATCGAAAAGGCACAGATCTCCTAGGGACTCAGAGAGAGATCATTGGGAGGAATAGGACCGACAACCTGACCGTTGGACTGAGCGTCTGCATCCTAAAGGTAAGATACTTTCAGCATCAAGCGAACTAATGTGTCTCTTATTGTGGTGCCAAAAACACCTAATTGAACTTATTACACGTGAATAAAATTTGAATCACAATGTATTGGCTTATGTTATATTTTAATTTTCATTTTAACGTTAAATTAAATTAAGTGCAAAAATAAATCTGAAAATAATAAACCACATATAAATTAAAGCGTTGTGCAAACAGCAGTGATTTTATGTTGCAATTGTGTACACATTTAATATTTGTAGTGATGACTTTGCTGTGCACACACGACACGTTTACTTGTTGTTTGTCAGTTAAAAGTCTATTTGTTATTTGTAGGCCAATGCGTCGGAGTAATTCAAATAGGCCTACCTAGGATTGATAATAATTTAATGATAATCAGACTAAACGCGTTCATTACGTTGTTATCAGGGCCTATAGGGACTATTGTAACACGATATTTAGTGCCAAAGGTTTAATTTCGATTTTTTCGTTTTATCAAATCACGCACTTTTATCAGTCAAATCTATTCTTTCTTTCTTTTTTCTTTCTTTCTGTCTTTCTTTTTTTTTTCTTCCCTTCTTTCTTTCCTTCCTTCCTCCTCAAATCGGTGAGGATCAGTGCTGAATGATTTCGCTAAGCGTGATTTGGAGGTCAGGTCTCGGAGTGCATGGATGTACCAAACCCTGGTAATGCGCAATTATATCACCGTGACCCCCGGGGGAACACCTGCCTGCCCGCAGTGCGCATCGTCAGCTCCGGTAAACACCTCATTCCTCCGCCACTTGGGGTGGGGCAGGTGTGAAGCTATTTAGTTTCTGATCACTGACATAATTGGTTGACTTTTTCCTCTTTCGTCGTCCGTATAACGACGCGAATGCCACATGAGCTGTAATAACCACGTTCATCTCACTGCCATTCGACAGGTTTGGTCAAACAATAGAATGCAGTATTTCAGGTTGCGCAAAGTCGTCAGCTAAGTAGTTGTGCTTTTATAAACCTACCACGGTTTGCATCTGTTACAGCCAACCTGTTGCCATTGTGCTTCTAAGTTGCTTAATGTGACCTCATTCGATGTTTTTGAATCTACATTTTGGTGAAACTGAAGCTTTTTGCCTGTGGCGTAGATAAATAGTTGAAATAAAATCACACTTGTAGTTCCAAAGTCGGTGAGCATCATCCCACATTTTATTTTATCTATGTTGAAATCTCTGTTCTGTTTGTGTCGCCTCAGATTGAGGATGTTAAAACAAGTATATCCACCACAACCACCACCACCACCACCATCTTACTGTATCCATAATGTGTGTTCTTCAAGTGGTAACCGACCAATTGGAGCCTCTCAGACCGTGATGCAGGAGACAGAGAGACAGTCCCAGACCGTCAAGCGAGACAATAGACGGTTCGAGTGAAGAGGCGCGGTAATAGAGTTGGACGCTGACGGCTAAATCTGGAGCCCATTATGATTCTGCTGTTCTAGAAGATTCTTCTCCTCGCTGTTGTGTGGTGCTCGGCGAGAGCCTTTGATTCTCCAGGGGACACGAGACATGTAAACTACTTTATATGTCGGCCATATTCGATTGGTGGCTGTCTTTTTGCTGTGTTGAGCTGTCTTTATACCCCTGGCCTGTGTGCCCCCCCCCCCCCCCCCCAAAATAGTTACAAGGCTGCTGAAATGTTTACAACTCTGTTGGCGTCGAAGAGTTCGCACACATTCTGTGAACCCTAGGAACCCCGCTCTGAGCTTTATCTACTTCTAAAAAAGATATAGAAAAAAGTCTGAATAGAAGTGTTTATTATTGACTCTGTTCTGTTATATTCTATCCCATTCTATAGCCTCACTCTGTACACTGTGTCCTGCATGCAGAGGTCACTCAGGTCAAACCGTGCTACCCTTCTCTGGGTGCACGTCTGTCTTCGCCAGTTGGGCCCTGAGCTTAACCAGTTGTGTTTGGCTAACAGTGGCTAACGATCACTAGCATGGCTAACGCCGGTTAGCCGCGGCTAACGGCTCCCAGTCCATTTGTGCTGATGTCGGCCGTCTTTCCGCGCAGCATTTGCAGAAGTGGTGGTACTAGTGTTGACCACGTACTCCTCTGAGAGTGAACGCTCCGAGACTCAGACACCCTCCGACACAGGCTCCCTCCCCGGCAGACCGATGAAATCACATCAACAGATGTGAAGAACATCCTTAATAAGAGAGCCTTATTGCCAGCAGTTTGT
>NW_028179481.1:5000-8672 GCF_964030765.1 Micromesistius poutassou | reverse complement strand
ACACCCGTTTCACAGGGATTCATTAGGTTTCATCTAGAAAAGGAAACTATTTAAACCCATACTGGAATGAACAAATCATCTGGGAAATTCACATTTACAAAGGATTAAACATCCAAGGGTGAATAAGCCTACCTCATGGACACATCCATTTCATGGTGATGCATTCTCTTAAATGAAAATTGCTTATCCGCTTAAAGTTTTGTGTCTTTTGCCTACCTGTAATTTTTATAATTTTTATCTTGTGTTTAGTAATAAAAATATTAACTGATTAAAGGCTCAGTTAGGGTTTCACATCAAGGTAACGCAATGACCACACAGACGCTTCAACCCCCTTGCATTGCGTCGACGTGGAACCATAACTAGGCCTTGAACCTACATGGAGGCCACGTTCGTTCTTGCTTGAGTAAAGGTTTCAGACCGGGGAAGTGACCAAAGGGGGCGATATACGTACGTACGTACTTATATGTATGTACATACAAGAGCAGGCTGTATCGAGTAAATATCAGTATACTAAGTACCGGAGGGGCCTTCTCATGAACATAAGGGTAACCAAGTGGGTCCAACTCCAACTGTGAAGGAGGCCTTACTGGCGGGATCCATGACAACACGTCCACACACACACGCACGCACGCACATACAGTAATCATTAATCATGCAATAACAATACTTGGCGGTAGCTACAAGCTATTGTGTCAGCAATAGCAAAGCCCAAATCCCAGTGAAGAAAATCCCCTCATGTTTTACTTCTGTAAGAAACCTCCCTATACGGTTGCTGTGGGTAACACAGTAATGAGATCACAGGTCAGAGAGGCCCACTCAAACAGTGGTGTGTGGACTTTCTCCAACAGGAATGGTCCACTGGTTGTGTGTGTGTGTGTGTGTGTGTGTGTGAGTGTGTCTGTGCGTGTGTGTGTTGAATAGAAAAACGTGTGCATAAAATGTGTGTGTGTGAAGTATTTCTCTAGCTGAATAGTAACTTCTTTATTTCATGTTAATCGGTTGTTTCTGGTGCATTTGGAGCGTGCATGTATGTGCGAGCGTGTGTGTGTGTGTGTGTGTGTGTGTGTGTGTTTAAAAATGGTATGTGGTTCTTATTCACTTGAATCGATGATATCATCCAAACAGAGCAGGCCCTCCTGGAACAAGAAAACAGAGTCTCTCTCTCTCTCTCACTCTTTCTCTTTAAAACTCTCTCCATCTCTCTCTCGCTCTCTTTCTCTCCATCTCTCTGTCTCTCTCTCTCTCTCTCGCTCTCTCTCACTCTGTCATTCTCTCTATATCTCTCTTCATCTCTCTCGCGTTCCCTCTCTCACTTTCTCTCTCTCATCATTCTCTGTCTCTCTCTCACTCTCTCTCTCTCTCTCTCTCTCTCTCTGTATGACTTCACAGTGCAGCACTTCTTGGAAACCAGTCGAAAAACAGTCGTACTTGACTTACTGCTCGACATCCTCTTTCTAAGTAGAACCAGGTCTTTCTCAGAATAACACAGTCACTGCGAGTCTGCCTGCTGTTAAATCGCTGTCCCAAAACCTCAACAACATGGCCACACAGTCTTACTCATGGTCTCCGTGGGTATGAATGAAACACAGGGGTCAGGGGTGTTTGTCACTCAAGACTCAGCTGCACGTAGCGTCCAGTGACGCATACCTAGCTGTTCTTAATGGGAATTAAAGGGGAGAAAGGCCATGGGACTGTGTCTCTCTGACTCCGTCAATTCTCCCTGCTCCCTGTCTGCTGGCGTTTATGTGTGTCTGTTTTGTCTCGGGGAGAAGCACATGTGTGTGTGTGTGTGTGTGTAGGAACAGACGGTAGATGCTACCGTAATTGCTAATTAAGGAGGGGAACCAAAAAGAGCTAGAGAACCCAACTGAGAAGAAAGAGTTTGGTGACGCAGAGAGAAAGAGGAGAAGACGACTGGGGTAGTTAATGAACTGGGTGGTTAATGAACCTGCGACTGCTTTCCCCTTTGGACGGACTGCTTGGAAAGGATCAAGGATTAGAAAGTTTCACAATAGATGCCAAGCAAAGGGGTCCCTATGAACCTACCCCCATACACACTCCATCCATGTTCCCTGTGTGTTTCCTGCAGGTCTAAGTGCAGATGCAGAAGATTGCAAGCCCTGGTCCGGGAAAAGAATAAAGGTTTGTTTCTCCTCACGCTCTCCCCCTGCATTATTCATCCTTCATCAACTTTGGACAACCCTGAACACTGTGTCTGTGTCCCTATATTCTTGGTCATGAGTGCCTAGCCTAGTGCAGTGCGTTGACATATATTCACGTAGTCACAGTACCCACATAACATTCCCACTCGGTGCTATGTGCGCGTTAGTGCTACAGTGCATTGAAGCCATTAAATGGCAGCATGCACTGGGGCTGCTGTAAACATGAATGAAATGGATGTACAACAGGCAGGCTGCACTAGAGGGACGTGTCTGGAGCCCGTACTTAGAGGTACCAGGTATGTACTAAAGGGGGGGTAGGGACATTCAACAGATTCCCTGTCATGCCCTAATAACTCATGTGCACCCCCTTCCACTTTGGCAAGAGGAAAACTGTTCCGTAGCACCTAGCATCAGTGTTAGCATCAGGTGGTAACGCAGATCAGGATCAGGGTTAAGGCATCCATAGTACCAGATTATTCTGAGAGGATTTAGAATTTGATGAAAGATGAACCCGGCCGCAGGATAAGGGGCACAATGCGTTTGTTCCGCCTCAGTGCATGATGGGAAACGCAGTCCCCCCGGGGAAACAGGCCACATGGATGAACTCTTGCTGAGGGGGAACCCAGAGTGACCACAAAGCAGGCCGTACCGTACCATTACCTCCTCCTCAATTACAGGCCTCTTTACTATTTCAGTAAAGACTCCAATTTGTCCGACACGGCCCTGGAGCCCAGGGGCGGGCTTCTGCGGCTGCCTCTCGGGTGACAACACCCACCCCCCACCCCGGCCGCACGCCGGCGGCCAGCTGTCGGGCGGAACAAAACATCCACCCCTTTCTTTGTCCTGTCCCCGTAAACAACCTCCCCTACCTCATGTGGCGGCGAGCGCCGTCGGTTTCCAGGACAGACTTGAGGCTCAGTTATGGTTACACGTCGATGCAACGCAAGAACCACGCAGACGCTCTGACACAGTCATGAACCTGTTTTGGTTCTGCGTCGGGTTTTAGTGAGCGGACCAATCACAGCTCTTTCTGCTGCGTCGCCTCGACGCAAGGTTACACTTTTTGGGAGGCGCGCGTCAGGCCCTTGCAGTGGACACAAGGAGGGTCCGTAAACCCCCTTTGCGTTGCGTCGACATGGAACCATAACTGAGCCTTGAGTACGCTTCGGCGAAAGCACAGCTCATTCATTCCTTGGCGCGGCGTGTGATTTCCATGATATGGTTTATCGCGAAGAACCGACGTGAAATATATACACGATTAAGAACGTTTTCCTCCACGTCTTTTTTTAAATCAAATATTTATCAATGGTATTGCGTCCTACCATTCAATAATTTGAGGGTCCGACATTCTAAGGAGTATTCCGTC
Organism: Micromesistius poutassou; assembly: GCF_964030765.1. NCBI lineage: Eukaryota > Metazoa > Chordata > Actinopteri > Gadiformes > Gadidae > Micromesistius > Micromesistius poutassou. The sequence continues at coordinate 5,144 of NW_028179481.1, read as the reverse complement.
CGACCAATCAGAGGTAAGTAGCTCCCATTATGTCAAGCTTAGACCCTGGAAATGCTTTGTTTTCTTTTCTGCTCTCGAGGACTTGGCCTGAAACCCCAACCCTGGCTTGAGGTCATGGAAAACAGACTTGGAATCTGCAGGCAC
>NW_028179482.1:0-10672 GCF_964030765.1 Micromesistius poutassou | reverse complement strand
CGCACTTACGCACGCACAGAGGCATACAACACACACACACACACACACACACACACACACACACACACACACACACACACATACTCTAGGAATTTGAATAAAAGGTCAAATAGCTTTATCAATAACGTTGGGAAATGGGTTTGGTGAGCAGCAAGGAGCAGCCAGTCCTGACTGAGGGCCACCGCCGCTGATGAACAGCCGCCCCGGAGAATCGATACGGAAAGAGGTTGACTTGACGGAGGGGGTGGGGGGGAGGAGAGGGCTGGGGGCCCGTTTTGTCATCCCATGGTATACGCTCCAATATCTGAGCTCATCCATCAACAGAAGAGAGTCGGCGGGGGGGGGAGCAGGGGGGGGGGGGCGAGGGGGGGTAACAGAATTCTTGTTCTTCCCCGATTTAATAGAACGTGCGTCGAAACAAGTTATTCACATGGCGGGACGCAGGAGTCGCTGGGCTAAATGCTCGCTCTTGACGCGTGGCCGTGTTTGACCCGTCGTCAAGTCTCGTGCGTCCGTCCGTCCATCCGTCGAACGCCGGTGGGTCGGAGTGTAAGACGAGTAGGTCGGTGACTGCGGCGGTTACGGTCGAACACGGGAGTGGGACAACGGAGCCCATTGTCTCAGCGTCATGTGTAATTCATTGTGAACCAAAGCGCCTCCGTAATAATAATAACAGGATAATTAAAATCACATCAGAGTGGAAGGGGCCGAGGAGCAGGGGAAATATACACAGAAAACATGGATCTACTGTAATTTGAGCCCACTCCCTTTTTTTTCATTTTGCTTCATCACTGGATGTCTTCTTACGAAGTGAAACAACAAACCACAGTCTTGTGGTTTAAAGGCAAGCTAGCGTATTTTTTTATTGTTTGTTTTCAGATATGTATTCACTTTTTCCCCATTTCGGCGAAATTGTGCGGCTTGGATCTGGCTGTGGCTGCCTTTGTTACCAAAGACTCTAAAGGTTACTAAAGGTACGAAAGGTTTGATTTCGTTTGAGCTAACATATGGTTTTCAAGAACCCCCCCCATACGGGAACCCCCCTTTGGACTCCTTTTTTATGCCGTTTTCTTTTCTTTTCTTTTTTTTCCCACTCTGACGTGCACTTCAACAATATGATCTACAATTGCGTGGGGGCTTAGCTTTCTCACGCTTAATCACATGACGCAAGTTATCTTAAATTATGTTTTTCTTTTTCCGTGGTAAGGTCAGTCCTACAGCGTTTTTGTACTTCACGCCCAATGTACTGACACTGGCACTTGAAAATCAAAGTTTTTTTTTCATGAACACATGTACTCAGCGGTTGTACTGTGCGCTAATCAATAGAAGCATGCACGTAATAACCCCCTCCCCCACACACACACACACACACACACACACACACACACACACACACACTTTCATACTCCACTCCTCGTCTGTGGGTTTTCTATAATAACCATACATTGGATTTGATAATATTTTAGCGTTTAATGTGTGTGTGTGTGTGTGTGTGTGTGTGTGTGTGTGTGTGTTTGTGTGGTTAGTGTGAATGGGGGGGGGGCGGTGGTTGGCCGGGGTGTGTGATGTTGCGGGAATTTACAGGGCAAGTACAAACAACGGCATTTAGACTTAACGAGAGTTTAATGGAAATGATATGCTGATGGCGGTAACGCAACAGAAAACACCACCGCAGGGGTCCGACATCCCGGGCGGGGGGGGGGTGGGGGGGGCGCACCGGGGAGACCACGGAGCGCTGCCTGGAAAGCCCCCTTTCTTAAACACACCCTTCTAAGCATATTCCCATTACACACTCGTGTGTTTTTTCACAGTCTTGTGAGGTCCAGTAATGTTCTGCTATCTATCACCAGGCCCTGCCCTCTGCGTGACCCCGTGTGAACTCCTACACACACTGCGCTACTGTGTGTCACCGTGTCACAGGCAGCGCCAAAGGGCCGCGGGGCGGAGCCGCCTCCGTCTGCCCCGGAGCCAGCCAACACATCTGCGGAGCATATTCACATGTGTGTGTGTGTGTGTGTGTGTGTGTGTGTGTGTGTGTGTGTGTGTGTGCGTCTGTGTCTGAGCGCTCCTACGGTGGCTGTTTGGCCCACACTGCGCACACGGGTTAGGCTGATGGAGCTGATGCCGCTGGTACACACAAACACAAAGAACTGAAACAAAGAAGATATGAAGAGATACTGGAAAAGGAATAGTTGCTTTTTGGGGGGTGTTGAGGAAGAGGTAGGAGAGAGTGGGCTATAGTCTGCGAAGAAAGGAGACAGACAGCTAAGTTGGTTTATAATATAAAAAAAAAACAATTAACCAAAAGCAGACCTGAACTGTGGTGCCAGAATGTATGCATTGGCTTCTAATCTTTTACAGTACTTTTCCTACTTTTCCTTCTATTTAAAACCTCAATTTTGACGCCTAACCCTGCAATCCATAACAAGGTTTGTTTAAGGAATGGGTGTCATTATAATCTGGAGTCTGTCTAAGATTTGTGAAAATAGCTTTATTTTTCTTCCCCCCCCCCCCCACCCCCCATGAGCTTCCAAAACAATTAAATACAGCATGGACTGAAATATTCCACAGTGTTGGAACTTTTGGCCCCTTCAGCACTTATAGATATAACAGATGTTTCTGGTGAACGTAAAGGGTGAAATTTACATCAACTTTAATCCTGAAAAAGTTCTAAATACACTTTCCGGCTATTGTCTGGGTTTAGGCTGGTTCCCAGACGGCAGAGGAGGATTCGAGAATTTTCTGGGGAAACCGCAGGGAAAAGGACCAGCCAAGTCCAACAAAGAGTTCAAGGCATCAATGCATATTTCCCCCCCCCCCTTTAGTGGCAAAGAATCCAGCCAAACGCACACTCTTCTCCCTAGACAGGATCTAGGGCCTAAATTAAATTGTGATTGGAATCGTCTCTTCTATTTGCGGGTATATATTTCCCCCCAAAAAAGCTAATTTGCCTTCTTTTTTCTGCTTTTTCGCCACAAATTCATACGGCTGGGATCTTTTTTTTCCCCCCTGCCTTCACAGTCGACCTTATTAGCCTGCTATGGCGCAGGGCCAGTGTTTGTCTAAGGCTGCTTCACTCGGGGGCCCTCGCAGAAAAACCTTGGCCCCGCTACTCTAAATATGTTTTCGCTGAAGTGTCCAGATTCATTTTCCCTACAGTGAGAGCTATGAAACAGCCTTGGATAGCGCAGCCAGCCCTGGTCTCACTTTGTACAATCCGTGTGTTAATGCTGGAGGCGGCGGCTCCGTTATTCTTTCTCTGCATCTTGATGGTGTATGTTGACACACGAGATACGTTCGGCGGAAGCACAGCTGACCCCTAGGGCCGGACTAGCCTATGGGAGGGAGAAGGGGGTGGGAGGCGTGGAGCGTGCTTGAACATGCCCTTCAATCATTAGTGTATTGTCTTCCAATGAGAACGCTCCGCTGTCTAAATGTTCTGGGTATGAAAGGCGCATTTTTTTTCATTCCTGAGCGAGTTCTGGGAAATATGCGAAACAGACAATTTCTTTTTTTTTTCTCTCTACACACACACATTTATATCTATAGTCAGAATTATGATTAGGTAATTAAGTACAAAAATTGGTCAAACACGGTCAAATATCTCTGAGGTTATTTGACCTCGCTGCCGAGACACATCTGCCGGGCCTGGGGGTTTGTGAGAGTAAATGAGCCTTGACAATTATTTTCATAAAAAGCAATAAAGACTAGTAATTATAAAAATGCCAATAAGAATTCATCTTTCAAAAATCTATAAAGCTATTAAGCCCGTAATTAAAAAGACGAGCGACTAAGCCCGAGAAAATTGCATTTTCCTGCACAAGTGACTGTGAAGCCTCATCTCGTGTTTGTTTTGCAAATTCTTCAACAAAAACATTAACTTTGAAATATCAATCTGATCCATGGTATTGATAGGCCCGCGCTATTAAAAAGCGCAGAGCCGTGCTTCACACACACACGCTTCATTAGCCGCAACTCGCCTGCTGCTCCAAAGGGTCATTAACCTTCCATCTTGCGTGACTCCTAGACACACATACACACACACACACACACACACACACACACACACACACACACACTTACACTTACTCACTCACTCACATGCACACTCATACACACACACTTACTAACTCACTCACTCACTCACTCATGCACACACACAAACACACACACACACACACACACACACACACACACACACACACAAACCCTGGACAAAAGATCCAAAATAGCTAGCTATTTTGGATCAGCTACAATGGTAAGGCTGCTACACATTTTAGACCTTCCAATTGTGGATCAACCTATAAACCAAATGGACTAAATATTCAATGACCTTGAATTTGTTATGTAGTGATCAGACCATGTGTTTGTCCCCACGTCCCGTTTCATTGTAGCCCCTCATAAAGGTGTGATTATCAGAGGATGGTCTTGTTTATCGTATTTTTTTTATTGCCACCACATAGATGTTGTTCCAAATGACCAATTAAAAAATATGACTGATCGGACCTTGTCTCCTCGGCTGACATAACAAGGCCGGTGTTGATTTAAAAATAATGATTTCTATCTGTGTTCCCAGCCATGGCTACACTGTGCTCTACAGCCTCTCATCGCACACCACTAGACACTATATTGTTTGTTTGTTCTCTCTCTCACTCTCTCTCTCACTCTCTCTCTATGTGTGTGTTTGTGTGTGTGTATGTGTGTGTGTGTGTGTCTGTACGCCCTCCTCGTCTCATCCTAATGTTTTGATGTGGAGTGTGTGTTCATGGTGGACATTAGGCCATCTCTCGGACCAGTAATGGGCTTTGATTCCCCAGGGTGGGCACGGGAAGGGGGTTGGGTAGTCCTGGGTTGGTTGGTGTGGGCCGGGGGTTGAGGCCGAAAGAGATGGCCACTTCTCCGCATTAGCCAGTCAGGTATGACAGCGCGTGGCTAGCAATCCCTCTCGGCACCGGGCTTGGATAAATAATAAATGAAAGTGGTATTTTCAGTCCTCCAAATCATCCGCGGGGTCAAGACCCCCCCCCCCCCAAACCCCCCCCCCCCCCCCCCCCCCCCCCCCCCTCCTCGCCGGTGAACTTTGGGAGAATGTGGCGATGCACGACGCCGCGCGCTAAAGGTTAGCATCTCGGACAAGAGCGAGCCGTGGGGCCGCAAGCGCAAGTAGCTAACAAACGAGGCTGGCTCCGAACCGAATGGTCGGGAGATTCTTCTTCTCCGTATGGGATCTAGCGTGTCTTCCCACTGTCTGAGAAGGAAGGGGGGTGGGGGTGAGGTGGGGAGGGTTGGGGGGCCCTCCTTCACCAAGGGGAAAAGTTAGCATTCTCACAGAGCATCTGCTGCTAAGATGGCATTTAGTATTGATTTTTGCCGTAGCCTGTAATTTTGAACGCTTGTAACAGAAGACGAGGTAAATATCATTTTATTTGCTCAAATGGCTTCGATTGGATTGAACAGAGATGAAAATGGTGGAGACAGATGAATCTAGATGCGAAAGCAGCAATTCCACATAATTGTCTTGAGATTCTGTGCCAGAATGGATTACCATTCCTTTAAAAGTGCGGAGGCCAAAAAAGAACTAGAAATGGACTGGAGTAAGCAAGGGTTACTTATTTTTTTCTCTCCACATCAGTGACATGTTTCACGCTTTAAGGTCAAATCCGAGTCCTCTTCACAAAGAGGTTATGTTTATTTCTCCGGGATGGGGTGCTTTATTCCGTTCTGAACCCACGCCGATGTGTATGTCCTCCTTGAAACGTGACATTCACAACCACACATAACCACACGTCCCCACTGCCTGCGCCAAAGCCACTCAGGCATAAGTGTTGCTGCATTCAAATTCTCTTCTATTTGTTGATTTTTTGTTTTCTTCTTCCTCCTTCCCCCACAAGCTTTCAGTTTATAGTATCGCTGACCTTATGCTCACTCGACTGGTCAACAACCAATGAACATCTACTTCATCGGTCCATTCACAATCAAAGGTGAGGATAACCTTCTTGATCCTATGTACAGAGAGAGAGAGAGTGAGAGAGAGAGAGAGAGAGAGAGAGAGAGAGAGTGGCTGATGTCAAAGGTTAGGCCATGGTGATGTGACTGTGCATAAAGTGCAGGGTCATCACCTAGTGTATGGACAACCCGGCAATGACCCCGCATAGGCCCCTAATTAGGAAGTTTCAGAAAGGCAAGAGGTCATGCTCTATGTGTGGGTTATTATAATTGTTTTAACACATTCATCGATGGATATCCTATGCATGATTTCTGTGATCATCCCTTAACGGACCATACAGGCGTGGGTGATTAAAACAATCGTCTCTCAAGGCTTCACTAAAACCTTTTACCTTGTTATAGTTAGTCAAAATTACTAGTCAGAGTCAATGCAGAACAGTGCAATCAGAGGTCAGTGTCAACCTTCTCTATATTAACGGCTTCATCAACCTCTGCACTATGCAAAATGTACATGCACACATGTATGGGTTTCCCCACTGTATGTGTGAATTTGTGTGTGTGTGTGTGTGTGTGTGTGTGTGTGTGTGTGTGTGTGTGTGTGTGTGTGTGTAAGCATGTGCGTGTAAGCGTGTGTGTTTTTGACAGCCACTGATGAGCTGGGGTGAGCTAATTTTTTAGCGAGGCTAATGAAGGTCAGCTCGCTTGTCTGTCAGCATGCCCATGATGTCTTAGCGATAAGTACTCCTCCTCTTCAACCTCCCCACCACCACCACCACCACCACCCCCACCACGAGTCATCAGTTATCCTGATTGAGGGGCAGAGAGGAATCCTTTATTTTTTGTACCTCGCACAATGAAATGCACATGTATGCACGCATGCAACGTTAAAGGAACGTACCCGTGTGGAAGATTAAAATATCATTACTCCCCTGGCTTTACTTACACATCCGTTCCTGATGCAATTTGTCAAAAGGACGTCCTCGTGGCGATTCTGCCAGAGAGCATTTAGCGTGAGTGCGGCTGCTATGAATGTGAATAAGAGCAGTTGCACTTTGGTTTTTCCCCGTTTTGCACCGATGACATGCATTGATTCCGAAAGATCCGGACGATAAAGAATCTGATGAAATGCACTTATGCAACTCAACAACCCTCACACATAACCACACTGATCACGGGGTGTGCAATATTGGTTTGTATGTTATGTCGCTATGCAAATGTTCACCTCTCTGCATTTAAATAGTCCTCTGAACTCTGATGTGCAATGTACGTATGTGTAGGTCTGCATACCCTCTAACGATAAATATTGTTTCTTCAGCTGTCACACTGTCTTCACACACAGAGCCCGTTAACAGCATCAAGAGTTCAACAACACATACAACGCTAATGTGCAATACGGATTTATATATATATATATATATATATATATATATATATATATAGCAAGATGTATAATCATTCTATACATCTATCTCGGGCCTGTCAGGGCTGTCTTCGTAGCTGAAGGGAATCCAATCAGCGACATGACTGTAATCAGACTTTCAGTATAGCTATTGTTCATTTAGGTAGGCCCACCTTTAGCCGCATCATCATCATCATCATCATCCTCATCTCCGCTCCACAGAAGGAACCAAAAAGGAAGAAAGAGAAAAAACAGCTAAGAACCATAATTAACTACAATGGTAAGAAGAAAAAAAATCGCTTATGTGGAGCCTATTTCTTATACATACGCTGTACCGACACGTCGTGCCATTATGATTTTTTTTCTTTTTAAAAAGGTAAAAAGAAAGTGCGCCCATCTTGGCATTATCATCATAATGATGGATGGTGAGGAACCCAATTAGATAGATTTGATAATAACAGTTAAATCACATATCCACTTACCTGGATGCTTAATGAACTGACAATGACAATGTCCATTATTCTTGTATCGCGCATGATTAGCGCTCTGTGAGAATGTGTCGGGGGCCGTCAGCGCGTCGCTCACTCGCGATCCGGAGACATCTATTGTGTAAATGAGTCGTGGGTGATTATTAACAATTGCAGAGGTGCCCTTGGTTCTGTCAGTATATTCGCTATTTATGAAAAAAGGGCGAAAACGCTCAGTTTCCAAAATGAGCAAATGTAATTTTATAAGAGTTTTCTTTTGAAGAGTAAAAAAATAAAAGAGCTACTCTACCTCTCTTCTTGCTGTCAAACAAATATCTATATTTTAAAAGGATGCATGTATAAATCCACCCCCCCCCCCCCCCTGAAATACGGAGTAAATGATTATCATTATCTTGCATGACATGCCATCAGATGTAGGCCTACATTTGGAATGTACATCAACATGGTCATCTGCTTATCTAATTATTATCATTATCCACTCATTATACCCTTGATACAGGACACGTTTTCTATAGCGCTTTCCTGTTCTGCCGTTTCTTCTTTTTCTCCAGTATTCTTTAGAAAAATGGTTGGTTTTGGGTTGATTTGCACATCATATTTGCACACTGAAGGCTAATCAATACGTGCTTAACATGTTAACGGCATGAACAGCAAGAACCTGTGTTATATCTCTCCTACCTATAAAACATTGACACTCTTATTTTTTACATCAAGGAGGCCAGTTTCCAATCCAAAACAATTCAATCTAATTTCTGGCCCCGATTGACCAATGAGACGCTGCCACCATCGCAGCTGTGGCTGTCTTCTTCGTGATGGCCTGTGTGTGTTGTTTGGTCACACCGAGCTAGCCATCGTGAGTCGCCCAGTCCCCGCGCCCGAGCATTCTCTAACAAGCAGCGGATACAGCGTCGGATTACTGTAGGCGTTAAATCGATAGCCGCTGGTCTCCCAGGCATGGCTATAGATTATGAATCAGTGTTGGCGAGCAGAACGCCGTGGTGGCGAAAGGGAGAAGGGTAGTGAGACCGACCACGAGAGAGAGAGAGAGGTGTGGAGAGAGAGAGGGGAGAGAGAGAGAGAGAGAGAGAGCGTGCGAGAGAGAGATAAGGAGTGAGTCTGTGGGAGAGAGGGAAGAGAGAGAGAGGGAGTAAAGTGTCAGGTGTGAGTCAGTGGGAGAGCGAGGGAAGGAAAGAGAGAGAGGGTGAGACATGTAGGGAGAGTGTCAGTGGGAGAGAGAGAGAGCGCGAGCGATTGGCTATATTATAATGACGCACAGTGTTGTCATATTGTCTCCAAGGGTACTGGCTTCATGTGACAAAGGCAGAGTAGGAAGGGGAAGGTGAGAAGAAGAAGAAGAAGAAGAAGAAGAAGAAGAAGAAGAAGAAGAAGAAGAAGAAGAAGAAGAAGAAGGAGTAGGGAAAAGAGGGTACGGTTTGAACAAATCACAAGAATGCTGTGGATTTGAATTAGTAGGCTATTTGTTGTTTGTTTGTTTGTTGCCCATAAAGAATCAAATGACCTATCACATTATGTCTGCATATAAAATCCAGTTTCCTCTTGTCGGAAACACCCACAGGAGACCTAAAGGGAGCGAGCAAACTCAGAATTTTCCCTTGAAACATATTTGGTCATCTTTTACACAATTACACACTCAACACTCCAGCTACATCCTGGGATATTTGTTCAGAAAATCGGACAGATCCAAAAATCAACGACCTGTGAATATGCACTCGTCGGTTTCGCACTTTAACAACCATTCGATGGCACATGTTTCCCACACACTTGAGGACAACGTCAACTGTCAATTTCAATCTCACTCCCAGAAATGCGCTATGGATATCTTTGGAAGGCGTTGAGGCGCCGCTACAAAAGCTTATTGAGCTGTCCATAACGTTTGGCAATCCATCCCCGCCATGCGAGCCCGGCATTTTCCATACCGCGGTTTAATTCCTGCTCCTCGGAGCCTTGTTTACAGATGGTATCTAAGTGGCTTGATTCAACTGCCAATGAATATTGGCATGTGTCTACACCCCAAAGACCCCCGCTATTAGTGCTGGACACTGTGGGGTTAGCCAAACGCAAACTGAACATGACATATCCCTCGCTCCGCTAGTGCAACACACACACACACACACACACACATGCACGCACACACAAGCCTGCACTCATGCATACACCTACACACACCCATACACACACGCAGACACAAGTGCACGCACACATACACACACACAGGCCTGCATGCATGCATACACACCCGTATGCATCTAATTCGAAGTACTGAGTGATATGTAAGCTCATATTTTGTCAAAGAAAGAAGCCAGGGAAAATAAGATATATAAACATGGATGTTTCATGTAGAAATGTGCACACACACACACACACACACACACAAACACACCTAAACACACACACACACGCACAGATAGGCAGCACAACCTTCCTACAGGGCGGATAGCTAGATCCACACTGCCCTCTGGCTTGACTTCTTTCTATTTCTGTGTGTCTGTGTGTCTCTCTCTCTGTGTATCTCTCTCTCTCTCTCTCTCTCGCTCTCTCTCTCTCTCTCTCTCTCTCTCTCTCTGTTTGTTAAGCCCCGAAGATGCCCGAGGAGCAAGCTCGTCTCCCATGGCAGATCCAGGGTCAGATTACCCCAGCCCGGCTCCCCTAACCTTAACCATTAGAGGGATAAGGAAATATCTGCTCTGGGATCAGTTGGCTGGGGGGCTGCCGTGGTATTGAGGAGCTGTCAGAGGTGAGTGAGATCAGGGTCGAGGCCCCTCCCCCCGGGAGGTCAGGGAGGTGAGGCAAGGGTCAACCTAGGCTGGATTCCGAGGTG
>NW_028179483.1:0-15458 GCF_964030765.1 Micromesistius poutassou | reverse complement strand
TGAAGCGTAGCAGCAATTCTTTTGAAAACACGGAGGGACAAGTGGCAAAGAAGGCCAAACCAAAAATGCTTTGCGCTGGTTAGGGGGTACTTGGCTGACTAATATTTAACAGGGGGTACATCACTGAAAAAAGGTTGAGAACCACTGCACTAGGTCATATCTTCTGGGAGAGAACAATGTTCCAATGTTCTGGAAGGCTGTTTCTACCCTCCAGAACCATCCTGGGTCAGGAGAGTCCCTCCTCCACTGGACTGTATACATCAGAGGACCCCTCCACACTTTACCATCTAGCAGCCCAGTAGCAGGTTGATGAGCCACTGGTCATGTTGGGATGGAAACTAAAGTCAGGGGGTGGAGGGCTGGGTCTGCAGCCCAGACTCTACATGGAACTCTTCCTTAGGCCAGCTGGCCTCCTGAGAACCTTCCTCTACTAGAACGCTCCATGGAGGGGAGAGGAGAACCTATTTACACATGAACACAGCGAGAAGGACGGTTCCAGCTCATGAAAGTTTTATTTTCAGGATGGAACCCCTCGAGACGTAGCATCTCGTTTTCGAGGGGGTCCTGACAAAAAACACAACATGAAATACAATATGCAACAAAGAGCAGACATGGTTACAATTAGACTAATTATGAAGGGACCAAAACAAACACACACACCCGTGGTATAACAACAGTGAATAGTTAGACCGTTAAGAGCAGGAGTTAGGAGCCGTGTGAGTGATAAGAGAACTTTTAAATATAACTCCTATGATATTCAAATGTTATAAAGGAGTTGGTAGGTTGTTCCAGTCTCCAAGAGCCTTATCATTAAAAGCTTTTATTCATAATTCAAGTGAAATCCTTTGAACATGAAATGTGAGATGATTATTATGTCTAAGAAAATCATTTGAATATGAATTTTGCGGGATGAGTACTTCCTGTCCATAGATGAAATGAATACATTTGAAAATAATCAGGTATCAGTGCATCTATCGTCTATTTCTGAGATAAAGACGTTGCAGTTGATGTACGTTATACCGTGGTGAAGTCAAAAGTGACAATGTGAGAATATGTGAGAATGAGAATAAGTCTGCATAAATAATTGAATATGACTTCTCATGAATCCATTACATCCAGCGTTTAACTTTAAATATGATGACTATATGCTATACATCACTCATATTGTAAACAAATAATGTAATAAGTTACTCAGGCCACCAGACTTTCTTTCTCTCTCTTAATTTTTCGTATTTCCATTGTTGTCGTAATATCTTTTATGCTTTATGCATTGACTATTGTTTATGTCATTTGGTGTGTGCGTACATATAAGGCATGTGTGTCTTTAATTTTGGTTGAAGCTGTCAATCACACACCTCTGATTATTTACGTCTGTTGAAAAACAATAAAACATTTAAATCTCAGCAAAAAAAGATCCAAAAAAGTCCAGCAGCAGACAGCAGACCCCCCTGGACCCTGCCAGCAGACCCCCCCGAAGAGTGACCGCTCTATGGGTGAACCTCCTGACCTTAAAGACGGACGCCCCTCCAGAGAGGACAGGTAGGAGCTTCAAACAGACGATGAAAACAGACCAGTTGGTTGTAACCAGACTCTACTGATCAGATACAACAAGTCGAACTCAATAGTTGAGGACCTTCAAACTCTGTTGATGCAGTGTCGTTTCTCCAGACTTCAGATCTATGAATCAGAGCAGTTCTCTAGCTGTCTGTGGCTGTTCATCTCAGAGTTTAGCCGAGATTCTTCATGACACCATCATTAGTCTGAGTAAAAGCTGTGTGTGTGTGTGTGTGTGTGTGTGTGTGTGTGTGTGTGTGTGTGTGTGTGTGTGTGTGTGTGTGTGTGTGTGTGTGTGTGTGTGTGTGTGTTGAAGCCCAGAGCAGCAGGAGAGAGCAGACTCCCCTGGACCCAGCTGTGTCTCCATGAAGAGTGACCGCTCTATGAATCATCCTCCTGACCTTAAAGACGGACGCCCCTCCAGAGAGGAGAGGTAGGAGTTTTAAACGGAAGATGAAAACATTTGGGTGTAATCAGACTCTATTTATCAGACACAACAAGGCAGGAGAAAATAAATACTTTTAAACCTTCAAATTCTGTTGATTCAGGGTCATCTCTCTAGACTTCACATCCAATAATCAGAGCAGTGTTTATAGTGATGTGCATTCTCTTTGTGTGTGTGTGTGTGTGTGTGTGTGTGTGTGTGTGTGTGTGTGTGTGTGTGTGTTGTGTTGAAGCCCAGGGCAGCAGGAGAGAGCAGCCTCCCCTGGACCCAGCTGTGTCTCCATGAAGAGTGACTGGTCTATGAGTCGTCCTCCTAACCTTAAAGATGGACGCCCCTCCAGAGAGGAGAGGTAGGAGTTTCAAACAGACGATGAAGCAGACCACTTGATATCTGACCCATATCTGAGTTCATCAGAACTGTTTCTCCCCCGGCTTGTCATCAGAATATGGATCAGTTGTTCTTCAGCCTGAGCACTACTGGAGTTGACGTCTTTCAGCAAGAGGACCCTGCTCCTCGTACCTCCAGCTCACTCACTTTCTGTCACAAGTCTCTTTGGATAAAAGACAAAATACGACCCCCACTTTTTAAAGAGTCGTTTCTGGAAAAATATTTTTTTAAGATCAAATCACTTTTTATAAAGAAAATCATTTTATTTGAAAATCCTAATAATTAAAACCGTTTGTTTTCCCCAAACCTTGCTCGCACACCGCAACAAAGAAAAGAGCAAACAAAGAGACTTTCTCTCAAAGTACGGTAACTGTTAGGGCCCAGCTCCTACGGGGAAAGGGAAGCAGCATGGAACCACAAGGAGTCGGTCAAATGAAAGGCATTCATCACCAGGAAGACGGAATGTAGATCGACTTTTAAAAGTCTAGACCCCGAACACAAGACAACCACACTTTGTCAGACGCAATTCCAGGAAATAAACCTTGTCTTATATTCAGGTCAACACGGTAGTTCTAAATTAGCATTCCAAGTTTAATTTCAATGCAATTCTATGTAAAAGAAGAAAAGATTCATATATAAATAAAGGAACAAGGTCAGGATAAACAAATTATTTTGGAGCCTGTACATCAAAATTCAATAATCTCATCTCAACCAATTTGACATATTGTTATTCTGCAATAAAAAACAGGACTTTGTGTGTGTGTGTGTGTGTGTGTGTGTGTGTGTGTGTGTGTGTGTGTGTGTGTGTGTGTTGAAGCCCAGGGCAGCAGGAGGGAGCAGACTCCCCTGGACCCAGCTGTGTCTCCATGAAGAGTGACCGCTCTATGGTTCTACCTGTTGTGTTTAAAGATGGACGCCCCTCCAGAGAGGAGAGGTAGGAGTTTCAAACAGACGATGAAACAGACCACTTGATATCTGACCCATATCTGAGTTCATCAGAACTGTTTCTCCCCCGGCTTGTCATCAGAATATGGATCAGTTGTTCTTCAGCCTGAGCACTACAGGAGTTGACGTCTTTCAGCAAGAGGACCCTGCTCCTCGTACCTCCAGCTCACTCACTTTCTGTCACAAGTCTCTTTGGATAAAATACAAAATACGACCCCCACTTTTTAAAGAGTCGTTTCTGGAAAAATATTTTTTTAAGATCAAATCACTTTTTATAAAGAAAATCATTTTATTTGAAAATCCTAATAATTAAAACCGTTTGTTTTCCCCAAACCTTGCTCGCACACCGCAACAAAGAAAAGAGCAAACAAAGAGACTTTCTCTCAAAGTACGGTAACTGTTAGGGCCCAGCTCCTACGGGGAAAGGGAAGCAGCATGGAACCACAAGGAGTCGGTCAAATGAAAGGCATTCATCACCAGGAAGACGGAATGTAGATCGACTTTTAAAAGTCTAGACCCCGAACACAAGACAACCACACTTTGTCAGACGCAATTCCAGGAAATAAACCTTGTCTTATATTCAGGTCAACACGGTAGTTCTAAATTAGCATTCCAAGTTTAATTTCAATGCAATTCTATGTAAAAGAAGAAAAGATTCATATATAAATAAAGGAACAAGGTCAGGATAAACAAATTATTTTGGAGCCTGTACATCAAAATTCAATAATCTCATCTCAACCAATTTGACATATTGTTATTCTGCAATAAAAAACAGGACTTTGTGTGTGTGTGTGTGTGTGTGTGTGTGTGTGTGTGTGTGTGTGTGTGTGTGTGTGTTGAAGCCCAGGGCAGCAGGAGGGAGCAGACTCCCCTGGACCCAGCTGTGTCTCCATGAAGAGTGACCGCTCTATGGTTCTACCTGTTGTGTTTAAAGATGGACGCCCCTCCAGAGAGGAGAGGTAGGAGTTTCAAACAGACGATGAAACAGACCACTTGATATCCGACCCATATCTGAGTTCATCAGAACTGTTTCTCCCCCGGCTTGTCATCAGAATATGGATCAGTTGTTCTTCAGCCTGAGCACTACTGGAGTTGACGTCTTTCAGCAAGAGGACCCTGCTCCTCGTACCTCCAGCTCACTCACTTTCTGTCACAAGTCTCTTTGGATAAAATACAAAATACGACCCCCACTTTTTAAAGAGTCGTTTCTGGAAAAATATTTTTTTAAGATCAAATCACTTTTTATAAAGAAAATCATTTTATTTGAAAATCCTAATAATTAAAACAGTTTGTTTTCCCCAAACCTTGCTCGCACACCGCAACAAAGAAAAGAGCAAACAAAAGACTTTCTCTCAAAGTACGGTAACTGTTAGGGCCCAGCTCCTACGGGGAAAGGGAAGCAGCATGGAACCACAAGGAGTCGGTCAAATGAAAGGCATTCATCACCAGGAAGACGGAATGTAGATCGACTTTTAAAAGTCTAGACCCCGAACACAAGACAACCACACTTTGTCAGACGCAATTCCAGGAAATAAACCTTGTCTTATATTCAGGTCAATATGGTAGTTCTAAATTAGCATTCCAAGTTTAATTTCAATGCAATTCTATGTAAAAGAAGAATAAAGGTATAGATTAATTGATTCATATATAAATAAAGGAACAAGGTCAGGATAAACAAATTATTTTGGAGCCTGTACATCAACAGTCAGTAATCTCATCTCAACCAATTTGACATATTGTTATTCTGCAATAAAAAACAGGACTTTGTGTGTGTGTGTGTGTGTGTGTGTGTGTGTGTGTGTGTGTGTGTGTGTTTGTTCTCCACAGACACCAGAGGAGGTCAAAGGTTCCCAGTGGTCCGTCTGTACAGCAGCAGCACACAGAGTTGAAGGTGTGTAAATGTACAACACTGAGTTCAGTCATGAATGACATGTGAACAACATCTCTCCTGGAGCTAACAGTCTCCAGGCTTCCCTCTTCAGACCAGCAGGACGTGAATCCAGGACAGACACACTGATGTCCTCAGTTAGTTCACAGTAAAGTTCTCATTGATGTTTGTTCTGTTCCAGCGGATCAAGGAGAACGCACACACTTTTCTAGACAAGGAGGTGGAGAAGCTCTGGAGGGTTCTCTACCCAGATTACCCACAATGCTCAGAGAGCCAGAGGGAGGAGGAGGAGGTGGATGGTGAGGAAGAGGAGCAGAGGAGGCGCGCCAGAGAGGGAGTAGAAGACATCACACTGCTCTGCATGAAGCAGTTGAAGCTGGAGGAGCTGGCCGACACACTGAGGAGCAGTAAGATACTCTTATTCTGAAAACAGATTTTGATATATGATCACTAGTGCCCCTTTTTAAACAGGGCACTAGAAGTAAAAAACCAGCAGTAATAATTTGATAGATAAATTCTTATTTTGTTTTCTAATGTAGAAAGTGTTGCTGCTGAGTGCCAACGTAAAATCAAGTCTCATCTGAAGGAGAAGACCCAGTGTGTGTTTGAGGGAATCGCTAAAGCAGGAGAGTCAAGACCTCTGAATGAGATCTACACAGAGCTCTACATCACAGAGAGAGGCAGTGGAGAGGTCAACAAGGAACATGAGGTCAGACTGATTCAAACAGCTTCCAGGAAACCAGCCAAGGAGGAAACACCAATCAGATGTGAAGACATCTTTAAACCCTTACCTCGACAAGATAAACCAATCAGGACAATGATGACAACTGGAGTGGCTGGCATTGGTAAAACCATCTTAACACACAAGTTCACTCTGGACTGGGCTGAAGACAAAACCAACCATGACTTAGACTTCATATTTCCCCTCACCTTCAGACAGCTGAATTTATTGAAAGATAAAAAGTTTAGCTTGGTGGAACTTCTTCATCACTTCTTTATTGGAACCAAAGAAGCAGGAATCTGCAGATACGACCGGTTCCAAGTTGTCTTCATCTTGGATGGTCTGGATGAGTGTCGACTTCCTCTGGACTTCCAGAACAACGAGACCTGTACTGATGTCACAGAGTCCAACTCTGTGGACGTGCTGCTGACAAACCTCATCAGGGGCAACCTGCTTCCCTCCGCTCGCATCTGGATAACCACACGCCCTGCAGCAGCCAATCAG
Organism: Micromesistius poutassou; assembly: GCF_964030765.1. Taxonomy (NCBI): domain Eukaryota; kingdom Metazoa; phylum Chordata; class Actinopteri; order Gadiformes; family Gadidae; genus Micromesistius; species Micromesistius poutassou. The sequence continues at coordinate 9,014 of NW_028179483.1, read as the reverse complement.
ATCCCTGCTAAGTGTGTTGACATGGTGACAGAGGTGAGAGGGTTCACCGACCCACAGAAGGAGGAGTACTTCAGGAAGAGATTCAGAGAGGAGAAGCTGGCCAGCAAGATCATCTCCCACGTCAAGACATCACAAAGCCTCTACATCATGTGTCATATCCCAGTCTTCTGTTGGATCACTGCTACAGTTCTGGAGGACTTCTTCAAAACAACCCATGGAGAGGAAGAGATGCCCAAGACCATGACTCAGATGTACAGCCACTTCCTGAGGATTCAGTCCATACAGGGGGACAGGAAGTATCATGGGAGAGCTGAAACAGATCCACACTGGAGTTCAGAGAGCAGGGAGATCATTGTTTCTCTGGGAAAACTGGCTTTTAACCAGCTGGAGAAAGGCAACCTGATCTTCTATGAGGCAGACCTGGCAGAGTGTGGCATCGATATCAGAGCAGCCTCAGTGTACTCAGGAGTGTTCACCCAGATCTTTAAAGAGGAGTGTGGGCTGTACCAAGACAAGGTGTTCTGCTTTGTCCATCTGAGCATCCAGGAGTTTCTGGCTGCCCTTTATGTCTTTAAGACCTTCATCGACACTGGTGTCAATCAGATCTCAGAAGAACAACCAACCTCCAGGTGTTCTTCTCTTATTGTAAATAAATCTGATCTCTTCTATGAGAAGGCTGTGGACAAGGCCTTACAGAGTGAGAACGGACACCTGGACTTGTTCCTTCGCTTCCTCCTGGGCCTCTCTCTTGATACCAATCAGAATCTCCTACGAGGCCTGCTGGGACAGACAGGAAGTAGCTCACAGACCAATCAGAATACACTGTCTTACATCAAGAAGAGGATAGGTGGAGATCTCTCTCCAGAGAGAAGCATCAATCTGTTCTACTGTCTGAATGAGCTGAACGACCGTTCTCTAGTGAAGGAGATCCAACGGTTCCTGAAATCAGGAAGTGTCTCCAGAGAGTCTCTCTTCCCTGCTCAGTGGTCAGCTCTGGTCTTCATCTTACTATCATCAGAAGAGGAGCTGGACGTGTTTGACCTGAAGAAATACTCTGCTTTAGAGATGGGTCTTCTGAGGCTGCTGCCAGTAGTCAAAGCCTCCAAAACATCTCTGTAGGTTCACTAATAACATGTATTACAATACACAACACAGTATACATAATACTAGAATATAAGTTGTAATAATATACAAACCATCTCTGTAGGTTCATTAATAACATGCACACATGTACAATACACATAATACTAGAAGTTAAAGGTTATAATAATATACAAAACATTTATTTATGTGTTCTAAGACCTTGTATTACAACACATGCAACACAATAATACTAGAATAATATAAACATCTACAATACATGTCTGTTGGTCCAGGCATAACAAATTAAATTACTTATAACAAATATAAGTATACAGAGACATAGTTATATGGTACAAAGATTTTTTATTTATTTTTATAAATGTTAAAAGTGATATCAGTTCTGAAGAGTAACATGTTCCTGTCTCTTTATTTTGTGTGAAGGCTGAATGGCTGTCATCTGTCAGAGAGATGCTGTAAAGCTCTGGCCTCAGTTCTCAGCTCCAACTCCTCTAGTCTGAGAGAGCTGGACCTGAGTACCAATGATCTGCAGGATTCAGGAGTGAAGCTGCTCTCTGCTGGACTGGGGAGTCCACACTGTACACTGGACACTCTCAGGTCAGTTTACTTAATGTGCATAATAAAGTTTTACTATCAGCAGACATTTAACTGATTCTTAAATAGTTGTCACAAGCCTAGACGTAATCATTGTATGCATGCCACCTAACATACTTGGTTTTTCTGAATTAACGACATAATTAACTCTGAATTCAGAGATACATTTTTATTCAATGAAAAGTGAACCCAACATCTTCTTTGGTTTAAATGTCGTCATTTGTTTTAAATGATCGTCAATATAGTAATGTATTAACAATATATTATATGTTAAAAATGTATGCCATTTTATCACTGTTACTGAAATAAGTCCCCAATTTAGAGAGAAAAGGGGTCAAATCCGATGTTTTTTCCATTCTCCCCAAAACACGCCGTGAACGCTCCACTCTGCTGAACGCAGGTGGCGTTCTTTACGTGACGACAGACTTTTCCGAGGAAGTCTGACGTCACGACTGAGGGGCACCCCCCTCCTCTGTAAAGCTCCGTCTGAGCAGCTGTTAAGGGGAAGTAGAGCGAGTGGACCCAAATGCTCACACAGAGTGAGGCTGACAGACAGTAAATCAAAGGGTCTTTACTGAGGGACACAAATATGTAAAGGAGGGACTTGGGGCTTGAAGGCTGGATGGTAGTCAGAGAGGGAAGGGGTCGGTGACAGGAGGGTAGTCAGACAGGGGAGGGGTCGGTGACAGGAGGGTAGTCAGACAGGGGAGGGGTCGGTGACAGGAGGGTAGTCAGACAGGGGAGGGGTCGGTGACAGGACTGTAGTCAGACAGGGGAGGGGTCAGTGACAGGAGGGTAGTCAGACAGGGGAAGGGTCGGTGACAGGAGGGTAGTCAGACAGGGGAGGGGTCGGTGACAGGAGGGTAGTCAGACAGGGGAGGGGTCGGTGACAGGAGGGTAGTCAGACAGGGGAGGGGTCGGTGACACTGTACAGGGAGGAGATTGTTAGGGCGAGCGACGGAGCCCAAGGACTCAACAATGTAGACACTAGGAGGGACCAGGGACGAGGTACTGACTGTTAGTGTGAAACAACGATCTAGCGATGATTGTATACATTTAAAATGTCTTAAATTACATATTAAACTGGGGTTAGTTGTGTGAATATTTTTAATTGACAGTAATTTAACTATCTGTTAAGAGTAACATGTTCCTGTCTGTTTGTGTGACTGTAGAGCCCTAAAATAGAGTAACAGACTCTTCTTAAAAAGTTTATTTGAAGACACGTTTTCCAGTTGTTTCATCATTCATAAAACATTATAGATGTATAATTTATGTATAATTAAAACAACTGCATATTTTTTAAAGGCTGACTGGCTGTGATCTGTCGGAGAGATGCTGTGAAGCTCTGGTCTCAGTTCTAAGCTCCAACTCCTCTAGTCTGAGAGAGCTGGACCTGAGTAACAATGATCTGCAGGATTCAGGAGTGAAACTGCTCTCTACTGGACTGGGGAGTCCACACTGTACACTGGAAACTCTCAGGTCAGTTTACTTAATGTGCATAATAACATTTTACTATCAGCAGACATTCAGCTGATTCTTAAGTAGTGGAATAGTTGTCACAAGCGTAGATGTAATCATTGTATGAATGCCACCTAACATACTTGGAAATTTACTTGAGAAAATGAATTCTGTTCTTGTTTTTCTGAATTAATGACATAATTAACTCAGAATTCTGAGTTTTTATGGAATAATAAGCCTGTCTTTTTTTCTGAATTACTGTGTTAATTATCTCAGAATTCTGAGGTAAGATTTCATGGCAAAAATAAATGTGCTGTTTTTGTTATTTAACAAGTCTTAATGTTTTATATGATCTTCACTATAGTAATCCATGCCATTGTATCTCTGTTACTGAAATACGTCCCCAATTTAGAGAGAAAAGGGCTAAAATCCTATGTTTTTGCCATTCTCCCCAAAACACGCCGTGAACGTTCCACTCTGCTGAACACAGGTGGCGTTCTTTACGTGACGTCAGACCTTTACAGAGGAAGTCTGACGTCACGACCGAGGGGCACCCCCCTCCTCTGAGAAGCTCCGTCTGAGCAGCTGTTAAGGGGAAGTAGAGCGAGTGGACCCAAATGCTCACACAGAGTGAGGCTGACAGACAGTAAATCAAGGGGTCTTTACTGAGGGACACAAATATGTAAAGGAGGGACTTGGGGCTTGAAGGCTGGAGGGTAGTCAGAGAGGGGAGGGGTCGGTGACAGGAGGGTAGTCAGACAGGGGAGGGGTCGGTGACAGGAGGGTAGTCAGACAGGGGAGGGGTCGGTGGCAGGAGGGTAGTCAGACAGGGGAGGGGTCGGTGACAGGAGGGTAGTCAGACAGGGGAGGGGTCGGTGACAGGAGGGTAGTCAGACAGGGGAGGGGTCGGTGACACTGTACAGGGAGGAGATTGTTAGGGCGAGCGACGGAGCCCAAGGACTCAACAATGTAGACACTAGGAGGGACCAGGGACGAGGTACTGACTGTTAGTGTGAAACAACGATCTAGCGATGATTAAATAAAAAAAATGAAAAATGTCTTAAATTACATATTCAACTAGGGTTAGTTCAATATGTGAATATTTTTAACAGACAGTAGTTTAACTGTCTGTTGGAAATGTTCTGAAGAGTAACATGTTCCTGTCTGTTTGTGTGAGTTGTGGCAACCCTGCGCTGTCTGGCGTGGACGATCCGCGCCAGCACCCGGGGCGGCCGTCCGCGGGAGATATGTGCTGTAGTGGCGGCGCTAGAGGGCTCATCGAGCAGACCCAGACAATCAGGGACATTGGGATCACCTGGGGGGGCCAGAGGGGAGAGGGGTTTTAAGGGCCGGGCACGCGGGAGACGGGGGAGAAAGTCGAGTGGAAGACGGACGCGGTAAGAGACAAGGTGGAAGCCGGGAGCGAGCTCCACGCCGCCCTCCCGAACGGACCCGAATCCGAGACGCATTCCTTTTTTTTGTTTGCCCCGCTGGGGAAGTACCTGAGTTGCTGTATGATTTTCCTTTTTTCTGTGAGCTGCAAGTAATAAAACCGCTGCACCGCCACCCTGTTTCAGCGTGTGTTTTAAGAAACCCTACACCGCCGACGATCGGGGTTGCCACAGAGTGTAGAGCCCTAAAGTAGAATAACAGACTCTTCTTAAAAAGTTTCTTTGAAGACACCTTTTCCAGTTGTTTTATTTATAAAACATTACAGATGTATAATTTATGTATAATTAAAACAACTGCATATTGTTTAAAGGCTGACTGGCTGCCATCTGTCAGAGAGATGCTGTGAAGCTCTGGCCTCAGTTCTCAGCTCCAACTCCTCTAGTCTGAGAGAGCTGGACCTGAGTACCAATGATCTGCAGGATTCAGGAGTGAAGCTGCTCTCTGCTGGACTGGGGAGTCCACACTGTACACTGGAAACTCTCAGGTCAGTTTACTTAAAGTGCATAATAAAGTTTTACTATCAGCAGACATTCAGCTGATTCTTAAATAGTGTAGTAGTTGTCACAAGCCTAGACGTAATCATTGTATGCATGCCACCTAACATACTTGGAAATTCACTTGAGAATTTTTTTTCTGCTCTTGTTTTTCTGAATTAATGACATAATTAACTCTGAATTCTGAGTTTTTATGGAATAATAATCCACTCTTTTTTCTGAATTACTGTGTTAATTATCTCAGAATTCTGAGATAAGATTTTATGGCAAAAATAAATGTGCTGTTTTTGTGATTTAACAAGTTTGAATATGTTTCATATGATCTTCAATATAGTAATCCATGCCATTGTATCACTGTTACTGAAATAAGTCCCCAATTTAGAGAGAAAAGGGGTCAAATCCTATGTTTTTGCCATTCTCCCCAAAACATGCCGTGAACGTTCCACTCTGCTGAACGCAGGTGGCGTTCTTTACGTGACGTCAGACCTTTACCGAGGAAGTCTGACGTCACGACCGAGGGGCACCCCCCTCCTCTGTGAAGCTCCGTCTGAGCAGCTGTTAAGGGGAAGTAGAGCGAGTGGACCCAAATGCTCACACAGAGTGAGGCTGACAGACAGTAAATCAAAGGGTCTTTACTGAGGGACACAAATATGTAAAGGAGGGACTTGGGGCTTGAAGGCTGGAGGGTAGTCAGAGAGGGGAGGGGTCGGTGACAGGAGGGTAGTCAGACGGGAGGGGTCGGTGACAGGAGGGTAGTCAGACAGGGGAGGGGTCGGTGACAGGAGGGTAGTCAGACAGGGGAGGGGTCGGTGACAGGAGGGTAGTCAGACAGGGGAGGGGTCGGTGACAGGAGGGTAGTCAGACAGGGGAGGGGTCGGTGACAGGAGGGTAGTCAGACAGGGGAGGGGTCGGTGACAGGAGGGTAGTCAGACAGGGGAGGGGTCAGTGACAGGAGGGTAGTCAGACAGGGGAGGGGTCAGTGACACTGTACAGGGAGGAGATTGTTAGGGCGAGCGACGGAGCACAAGGACTCAACAATGTAGACACTAGGAGGGACCAGGGACGAGGTACTGACTGTCGTGTGAAACAACGATCTAGCGATGATTGTATGAATTAAAAATGTCTTAAATTACATATTCAACTAGGGTTAGTTGATTATGTGAATATTTTCAAAAGACAGTAGTTTAACTGTCTGTTAAAAATGTTCTGAAGAGTAACATGTTCCTGTCCGTTTGTGTGAGTGTAGAGCCCTAAAGTAGAATAACAGACTCTTCTTAAAAAGTTTCTTTGAAGACACGTTTTTGCAGTTGTTTCATCATTCATAAAACATTATAGATGTATAATTTATGTATAATTAAAACAACTGCATATTGTTTAAAGGGTGACTGGCTGCCATCTGTCAGAGAGATGCTGTGAAGCTCTGGCCTCAGTTCTCAGCTCCAACTCCTCTAGTCTGAGAGAGCTGGACCTGAGTACCAATGATCTGCAGGATTCAGGAGTGAAGCTGCTCTCTGCTGGACTGGGGAGTCCACAATGTACACTGGAAACTCTCAGGTCAGTTTTACATAATGTGCAAACTGTACATTACATATGCCATCTACTAATGACTGTAACAAGAAAGTGATCGTTTATAATTAGTAAAGTAGAATAACAGAATCTGCATAAAAGGGTTCAATGAAGACACATTTTATGCAGAGATAACATTAATCAGACACATTTTAACTTTGGATTTACATTCCAAAAGTTTAAGCAAGTTAAACTTTTATTATTTAATCATTTCATAAAAAACAATAAATTATGTTTGATTTAAATCTGTTACCTTTTTTTTTTTTTCCACGTGTGAAGGCTGAATGGCTGTCATCTGTCAGAGAGATGCTGTGAAGCTCTGGCCTCAGTTCTCAGCTCCAACTCCTCTAGTCTGAGAGAGCTGGACCTGAGTACCAATGATCTGCAGGATTCAGGAGTGAAGCTGCTCTCTGCTGGACTGGGGAGTCTACACTGTACACTGGAAACTCTCAGGTCAGTTTTAGTCAATCAAGTCAAAACAATCAAACTAATTGTGGTATGAAATGTATTAATAATTAAAATGGCAGTTTTACATAATGTGCAAACAGTTACGCCACAATGTTCCATATCAGAAGACATTTGACCGATTTCAAGTCACCATTTTTGTTGATATAATAAGATTCATGTTATATTATTCAGTTATTCAGTGTGTAAATGATTGTTGAAGTTGAAGTTCAATAGCTGTTGATTCTCGCCAATACATTTACACTGGTCTGTTCCCTGTTATCAAGACATTTTTACACAATGGTTCAACATGTGTTGAACGTGTGTGTGTGTGTGTGTGTGTGTGTGTGTGTGTGTGCGTGTGTGTGTGTGTGTGTGTGTGTGTGTGTGTGTGTGTGTGTGTGTGTGTGTGTGTGTGTGTGTGAGCGTGACAGCGCGCGTGTGTGTGTGTAGGTTGCCTGGCTGCCTGGTCACACAGGAAGGCTGTGCTTCTCTGGCCTCAGCTCTGAGCTCCAACCCCTCCCATCTGAGAGAGCTGGACCTGAGCTACAATCACCCAGGAGACTCAGGAGCTGCGCTGCTCTCTGCTGGACTGGAGGATCCACGCTGGAGACTGGACACTCTCAGGTATGGAGAGGACAGCTCACCACTCAGGGACAATGTCTCCTACAAGGATCAGTGGAACATGTTACTGTTATATAACTAGATAATGTGCTCTCATTTAGAAACAACAGTTATGTTAATATTTCAGTTTTTGAAGACGGCATGCTGCTCTCTTTGTTAACATGTGAATAATGTTTCCCTGTCTAAAGGCAACATGCTGCTCTCTCTTTGTTAACATGTGAATAATGTTTCCCTGTCTAAAGGCAACATGCTGCTCTCTCTTTGTTAACATGTGAATAATGTTTCCCTGTCTAAAGACAACATGCTGCTCTCTCTTTGTTAACATGTGAATAATGTTTCCCTGTCTAAAGACAACATGCTGCTCTCTCTTTGTTAACATGTGAATAATGTTTCCCTGTCTAAAGACAACATGCTGCTCTCTCTTTGTTAACATGTGAATAATGTTTCCCTGTCTAAAGACAACATGCTGCTCTCTCTTTGTTAACATGTGAATAATGTTTCCCTGTCTAAAGACAACATGCTGCTCTCTCTTTGTCTCCCCAGTGTGGAGCACGGTGGAGAGTGGAGGATGAAACCAGCTCCACAGAGATGTAAGTGTCTGTTTAGTTTGATTCATCTCAACACACACTAACTATAGAGATGGAAAGTCCATCCACACAGCAGGAGGTGACGTCGGTTCAGTCAAATCATCCTGGGAATGAAGATGATGGTGGACATCACCTTCATCAAACTGTTGATGTATAATAATTATATTCTACAATAATCTATATTTCGTTCTCGTTTGATATTTGCTTCCTAGTGAATGTTACGCAGCATTAAGAAATATTAACCGTGAGCGGCCAGCCGTACGAGGGCTGAAACGTGTGCGAGTTTGACCCCGTGTGCAGGGTTCGAAATTAACTTTTTTGATTACCAGCCAATTGGGCTGGTAACTTTCTAAAGTTACCAGCCAATCAGAATTTCCACTAGCCAAATTTTTTGTTGATATTTGTTGTTGATATTCTCAATGTCATCCCCTGCCTCCTTCCCCTTCTCGCCCCCAGACGTCTGTCCAACCAACCACCGCCGCGTTTAGTTTAACGCGGTGGTTCTCAAACTTTTTCGGTCATCCCCCACTTTGGACAAGGGGGGATTTTCAAGCCCCACCTGCCCCCATCGCCCCAACACAATGCTAATGAAATACGCCAAGCTTAACATTTCCAAATGTATTGAAGTAACATCAAGTTACATCATGTTGTATCTAAATTCTAACTAAATAACATCAAATAACAGCAAGTTCAA
>NW_028179484.1:0-10449 GCF_964030765.1 Micromesistius poutassou | reverse complement strand
CTCTCTCTCTCTCTCTCTCTCTCTCTCTCTCTCTCTCTCTCTCTCTCTCTCTCTCTCCCTCCCCCTGCTCCCCCCCCCCCAGGCCTTGTGTCAGAAGGAGGACATGGAGGAGCGTATCGTGACTCTGGAGAAGCGTTACCTCAGCGCCCAGCGGGAGTCCACCTCGCTGCACGACATCAGCGACAAGCTGGAGAACGAGCTGGCCAATAAGGAGGCCTTCCTTAGACAGGTCTGTGAGCCCGCCTCCTCCTAACCCAAGCATCACAGATAGAAATATTTAAAATATTTTTATTATTGTTATTATTATTATCATTATTATTTCTTCGGAAGATATGCTAGAATTGTCTTTTTTTTAAATTGTTACAATCATTGATTTGTATGATTTTAAAGGTGCAGTGTAGGATTTAGTGACATCTAGTGGTGAGGTTGCAGAGTTAAACTGGGCTCCCAGTACTCTGTACTGGGGGCCAGTATTTACTTTCAAAATAATCGTAAGTCATTGTCTACAACAGCATCAACTAATCAAGTGTCAAGTGATGAGGTCCCCTGTTGGATTAATAATTGTATTTAGTCTGTAGGACTATTGTTCAAAGCTTACAGGTTATGCGATTGCTAAAAATTTAAACACGTCTCTAGAGCTCTTCTTGTCCCGTCCGGGCTACTGTAGAAACATGTCGGTACAACATGGCGGCCTCCATATAGGAGGACCCTCTCCCTATGTAGATATAAAGGGCTCATTCTAAGCTAGTGAAAACACAATCACTCTTATTTCCATGGGATAAAACACTGATTAAAGCATACTCTTGGATATTAGATTTCACATCTGCCAAGTCTCTTTCCCTCGATGGCACTCAATGCTACACACCTTCACCTTTAAAGGTTCAAAAGATATGCAGCTTTGCATATCCAACGTCCCCAACACCTAACCTCCTCCTACTAAAGTGTTTGTGTTGGGGGGGGGGTGGGGGGGGGGGGGGGTGTTTCTCCTGTGTAGCTCAACTGGTAGAGCATGGCATTAACAACTCTGTAAGGGTTGGCGATTCCATTTCCATTTCCACTCAGGCTGCCCCATGTTATGAATGTGTAATGTGAATTCACGGCGTTGTAAAACACAATGTTATCCGGCCTGTGTAAAAGCTTCCACCCAATGGCATATATTACATTTTTGACTGCCCCTTATGAATTTATATTGAGAAATGCAGGTTTTTTTAAAGCGCTAGGTGATTGAAATAGCAGGCTTTGTGGTAGAAGCAAAAAAACATTTTATTTAGCTTTTCAAATATCAGGAACATTGATGTTTTGATATATATATTTTTTTTAATACAACTGAATTCAAACCGAAAAAAAGAGATTAAAAACAACATTGATTTCATATTGAGTGAAGATTCAAACAACGACGCAAGGTTCATAATGACATCGTTGTGAACACTGATGAAGGGTTGCAGGAGAGGCACTAGAACACCGTTGTCATAGCGACCCAGAACTCTGAATCTGAATCAGTGCCGCCTGGTACTGGCCAACACTCACGTCCTCAGATCACGATGACTTTTAGTGATTTAGTGATTGCATCATCATGTCAGGGAGTAGTTCTGCTAAGAAAACAAATCTAGAAAACAGAAACCTCGTTCACAGGTGGTGATTCACATCATCTCTGGCTGGGATAGATTGTGTGGCTGTTGTTGTTTGTTTACATCCTGTTTGTGAGGGTTGTTTCATATTATCCAATCAGGGTCCTCTTAGGCTTTTGTTGTGATCGAATGGGACATTTTGATCACATCAAAAATATATGTTTCTGAAATACAAAGACACTTTCAACCTGAAGAGAAAAATCAAAAACCAAATCCACCAGGACTCATCTTGTATTCATCTTGTATTCTGTGTGTGTCTATGTGTGTTTGTGTGTGTGTGTTTATATGTGTCTGCCTATGTCTAACTGTATGTCTGTCTGTGTGTGCATGTGCGTGTGTCTGTATGTGTATATGTGTGCATGTGTTTGCACGTGTGTCTGCGTGTTTGCACATGTGTGTGTGTACATGTGTCTGTGTCTATCTGTGTGTGCGCCTGTGTGTGTGTGTGTGTGTGCGTGTGTGCGCCTGTGTGTGTGTGTGTGTGTGTGTGTGTGTGCCTGTGTGTGTGTGTGTGTGCATGTGTGCGCCTGTGTGTGTGTGTGTGTGTGTGTGCATGTGTGTGTGTGTGTGTGTGTGTGTGTGTCTGTGCATGTTTGCACATGTGTGTGTACATGTGTCTGTGTCTATCTGTGTGTGTGCGTGTGTGTGTGTGTGTGTGTGTGTGCATGTGTGCGCCTGTGTGCATGTGTGCGCCTGTGTGTGTGTGTGCGTGTGTGCGCCTGTGTGTGTGTGTGTGTGTGTGTGTGTGTGTGTGTGTGTGTGTGTGTGCATGTGTGTGTGTGTGTGTGTGTGTGTGTCTGTGCATGTTTGCACATGTGTGTGTACATGTGTCTGTGTCTATCTGTGTGTGTGTGTGTGTGCGCCTGTGTGTGTGCCTGTGTGTGTGTGTGCGTGTGTGTGTCTGTGCATGTTTGCACATGTGTGTGTACATGTGTCTGTGTCTATCTGTGTGTGTGTGTGTGTGTGTGTGTGTGTGTGTGTGTGTGTGTGTGTGTGTGTGTGCATGTGTGCGCCTGTGTGCGTGTGTGCGCCTGTGTGCGTGTGTGCGCCTGTGTGTGTGTGTGTGTGTGTGTGTGTGTGTGCGTGTGCGCCTGTGCGCCTGTGTGTGTGTGTGTGTGCGTGTGTGCGCCTGTGTGCGTGTGTGCGCCTGTGCGTGTGCGCCTGTGTGTGTGTGTGCATGTGTGCGCCTGTGTGCCTGTGTGTGTGTGCGTGTGCGCCTGTGTGCGTGTGTGCGCCTGTGTGCCTGTGTGTGTGTGCGTGTGCGCCTGTGTGCGTGTGTGCGCCTGTGTGTGTGTGTGTGTGTAGATGGAGGAGAAGAACCGTCAGCTGCAGGAGCGTCTGGAGCTGGCGGAGCAGAAGCTGCAGCAGACCATGAGGAAGGCGGAGACCCTCCCCGAGGTGGAGGCGGAGCTCGCCCAGAGGATCGCCGCCCTCACCAAGGTACACACACGCACACACAACACGCACACACACACACACATACACACACACACACACGCACACACAACACGCACGCACACACACATATACACACACGCACGCACACACAACACGCGCACACACAAACAAACGCACGCACGCACTAAAACACATAAACACACAGACACACACATTTGCACACAGACAGACACACAAACGTTCACACAGAAACACACATACACACACACACACACGCACACACAACACGCACACACACACACACACATACACACACACACGCACGCACACACAACACGCGCACACACACACACACACACACGAACAAATGAACACATGAACACATGAACAAACGCACGCACGCACAAACACATAAACACACAGACACACACATTTGCACACAGACACACACACAAACGTTCACACAGAAACACACACACACACACACAATGTTCACGTTGATTGTCACGTGCACATTCATCGACCAGTGAGCAGCAGTCAGTCAGTGCGTTTACACGACACTCAAGAAAGTCGACTTATTGGCTTAGTCCAACTATGATTGGATTACTAAGATGCATGTATACACCTTAGTCGAGCTATACTCGAATCGAATTGGGTTACTCATAGTCGAATTAAGACCCCTAGATAATGCGATTCATAGTCGAGTTTAGCGTGCATGTACGGAGTCGAATTGGATTATGCGTTGAAATGCGTTGAATTGCGCATGCTCGAGATCTTTTCCCGGGGCAGTGAGCCGGAAGTAGAAGGAGACGATAGTCGTCTTGTCGTTGTTGCCGTCAAAACGAGAAACGGCGATTTATTTAAAAAGGTGGCGCAGAAGATGGAGGAAGCCAGTGAATGTAGTTACCCCTAAGAAGTGTGTCCCGGCCGTGGGAGCGAGCATGGCATGCATTCATTAAAGGTGGAAGCACACAGACACTATGCTTCGATTTCACCCAAGGCTGAATTAAAAGTAAATGTTTTTCTAAATGTGGGTCATCAACGAGGTTGTAAAGTAGTAACTTCGGGCACATCTGTCAAAATAAATGTTTTTTTCTCCCGACGTGTTTATGATCTTTATTCATTCATTGCACCGCGGCGGGGAATGCTGTATACGGACGGGCAGCGGAGGGGCTGCTCTGGCGGGAGAGTGATGTTTTCAGTAGACAGCTGTCAACTCAGTTTGGGTCGGCGATTTATTTAAAAAGCTGGCACAGAAGATGGAGGAAGTGCATCTTGCAGTTGTCCAATTAAGGAGCAGAGTCGAGCTATGGCTTTAATCAAATTAAGCTGTGCATGTAAACGTACTGACCAATAAACGCAGAATGTGCACTGTTGTGGTTAACTTCGTTTTGCATCATTCAATTGAATTGCGTGACGATTGTGCGTTTGTACCGGGCTACGGGGGGCAGGGTTGCATGGCTGGGTCTGGCCAGAGATGACACGGTGGATCGTCCACGCTGGTCGCAGCTCCTCACCCTGTCCTTTGGTGCACTGTATCTACTCCGTCCTCTATCTGTCTGAGCCGATTTTTCCTTTAAGATGCCACCCCCCCGGTACCACCCCCGGTGTTCGGGGGTTTGAAGCTTTCTCGCTCGCTCTCTTTGGCTGTAAAACCCGCCGGTCACCATCTCCACCTCCACCTCCCTTCTCCTCCCCTCCTCCCCTCCTCCCCTCCGCCCTGAACCCTCCCCTCCGCCCCCCCCTGTGTCCGCTGTGGTGTGCCCCCAGGCGGAGGAGCGTCACGGGAGCATCGAGGAACGCATGAGGCACCTGGAGGGGCAGCTGGAGGAGAAGAACCAGGAGCTGCTGAGGGTGAGTCCCCGAGGGAGCTGCTAACGCTAAGCTAAGCTAAATCTATGCTAAACATACAGTATATGCTGAGCTAATCCGGTGCAAAGCTAAAGCCAGGCTAAGATTGTGCCGTGCTAAAACTTCAGCAACAGGCTTCACTAAATTGTTGTTCTGATATGCTAATGCTATGCTAGGCTGTGCTAAACTAACTAACCTAAAAACTGAAAACCAATGCACGTCAAATGGCAACGCCTGAAATCGGGTATCGGCAAGTACGCAACTCTATGAGCCGATCCGATACCATCACGTGACTGAGCTAATTTACTACAAAGGCAAAGAACATCATGAACACGTACGCTGTTACGCTGCGTTAGAAGGTGGAAAGTCTGAATGGGAAACGCGTCATCTCCGACCTGTGTGCGTTTGAGCTACAAAGTCTGAAAAAACGCTGGATGCTCACGCTTAACTACAAGAATACAAATGTATTATTATAATTATAGATTACAAATGATCTAGTTCTGAAAAAGAATATCTAGTTCTGAAAAAAAATTGTTTACAGTAAGTGAACCGACTATACATTGCTGTCATCGTGAGAGAACCCTTCAAAGAGACCAAGTGCTATTCGTAGTTACAATGCTAGATGCTTTATCGTATATACTCTGTATCGGCCGATACTCAAGTTCAGGAATCGGAATCGGGAAGGAAAAAATGGTATCGGAACATCTCTACTTTCATTCCACATTTTCTTTTCACTTTTCTCACACCCTTAAGCTACAACGTGGTCTTGAACCCTCTCCTCCCCCCCCCCCCACCCCCCCACCCCCAGGCTCGACAGAGAGAGAAGATGAACGAGGAGCACAACAAGCGTCTGTCGGACACGGTGGACCGGCTGCTCACCGAGTCCAACGAGCGCCTGCAGCTCCACCTGAAGGAGAGGATGGCTGCGCTGGAGGAGAAGGTGAGGGGACTGGAGGGGGGGGGCCGCTGGGGCTGCTGGGGCCGCCGGCCCCCAGGGGTCTCACGACGCGGCCAACACTTAAAATGAGTACTTAGAATTGTAGAGCGTCTTATCCTAGCTCTCTTTGTTGTGTACGGGGAACGGGTTAACCTAGCGAATTGTTATTGCTTGGCACTTGGTTCTATGGACGCCCTTACTGTACCGACAGCCACAGTTACGTATTCAGAATACAAATTATAAGTAACTGCCTCTTTTCTCACGTTCGTCGGTGGTGACCAACAGAACGCCTTTTCAATGTCACAAAATGGCCGACATTCTCTTAGCCTCTTTTTCCCGCCTTTTTTCTCTTTCCATTGTAGAACCTGTTGATCCAGGATTCAGAAGGTTACAGGAAACAGTATGAGGACTCGATACATGAAAAAGTAAGTGGGTTGGCTTCAGGCTCATGTCCACGTGAGAGACTTTAGGATGGATGCTCAAGGCCTGTTTCTTACTTCTTGTTTCTGCTTCCTGTTTCCTACTTCCTGTTTTCCTGCCTTACGTTACCCTCCCCCCCCCCCCTGTAGACCCACCTGGCGGAGGAGATCGATAAGCTACGAGGGGAGCTGGATCAGTTCAGGATGAGGACCAGCTCCCTCACTGAACCCACCCTGTCCCGGTAGGTCGCTCGGATGAGGGGGAATACTGGACTCCATGAGTAGGGAGACTGTTCAGCGGCATTGTAGCTCAGGAGGTAGAGCGGGGTTGGCTGGTAACCGGAAGGTTGCTGGTTCGATCCCCGGCTCCTCCTAGAGTGTCGAGGTGTCCCTGAGCAAGACTTGCATTCTTGACATCTCCGTCGGTGTGGGAATATGTGCATGAATGGGTGAATGTTAGGCACTATTGTACAGTGCTTTGAGTGGCCACTGGTTAGAAAGGCGCTGCTATAGTGCTAGTTTATACTTTTTTTCGACAAGTCTGAATTCAGGTTTTTTTTTTAACGTCATTCGCACACCACACGCTTGATAACATCATCAAAACTAATATTTTCCTTGTCTTTTGTGGCCTTCAGTACAAACTGAGCACCACCGTTTAGAAAGTGGTTGACCATAAAGAATGGCCTTGTGTGCGGTCGAAACCCAAACCTTTACTTAAATAAACAGACCTGTGCATAATGGTCCCACTACAGGGTGGCTGTCACCATGTCCTGTTCAGCGTTCTTCATGGATGGTACTCATTGTGTGTGTGTGTGTGTGTGTGTGTGTGTGTGTGTGTGTGTCTGTATCTGTGTGTGTGTGTGTCTGTATCTGTGTGTGTGTGTGTGTGTGTGCAGGTCTCACATGGACACGTCGGGGGAACTCCGCTACTCGCTGGGCTCGCTGGCGGAGACCCAGTCGGACCACTACCGCTCGGCCAAGGTCATCCGCCGACCCCGGAGAGGTCGCGTGGGCCTGAGGGAGTCCAAGGTGGGACTTGCTCGGCCATGTCTTCATTTTCTTTGTCTCTCTCGCTCTCTCTCTTTTCTTTGTCGCTCTCGCTGTCATTTGTTGTTCTTTCATAAACATAAACGGTTCTATTTAGACCTTTTCCTGTGATTGGTCCATCGGGAAGGATACGATCAACTGTCTCTCACTCCCTCTCTCTGTCTCTCTCTGTCTCTGTCTCTCTCTCTCTCTCTCTCTGTCTCTCTCTGTCTCTGTCTCTGTCTCTGTCTCTGTCTCTCTCTCTCTCTCTCTCTCTCTCTGTCTCTGTCTCTCTCTCTGTCTCTCTCTCTCTCACTCCCTCTCTCTGTCTCTCTCTCTCTGTCTCTCTGTCTCTCTCTCTCTCTCTCTCTCTCTCTGTCTCTCTCTCTCTCTCTCTCTCTCTCTCTCTCTCTCGTCCATCTCCAGGCTAAGTCCCTTGGGGAGCAGGAGTGGCGCTCCCAGCAGCTGGGGATGGGCGGCCACCCGTTCGAGAGCGACACGGAGATGTCAGACATGGACGACGACGACCGCGAGACGCTCTTCAGCTCCATGGACCTCCTGTCGCCGGGCGGACACTCGGACGCGCAGACGCTCGCCATGATGCTGCAGGAGCAGCTGGACGCCATCAACAAGGAGATACGGTGTGCTGGCCAGCTGGGTCGTGATACCGTCTGATATCGAGGTGGAAAGGGGAGCGTACCTATGTTCCCCGGGTCCTATGTTCCTAGGATTAGACAGGCAGCCTGTCAGGCAAACTCGCACGCTGACTCCTAACCCTAACCCTAACCCTAACCCCAACCCTAACCCTAACCCTAACCCTAACCCAACCCCAACCCCAACCCTAACCCCAACCCTAACCCTAATCCCAACCCTAACCCCAACCCTAACCCTAACCCCAACCCTAACCCCAACCCTAACCCTAACCCCAACCATAACCCAAACCCTAACCCCAACCATAACCCCAACCCCAAACCCAACCCTAACCCCAACCCCAACCCCAACCCCAACCCTAACCCCAACCCTAACCCCAACCCTAACCCTAACCCTAACCCTAACCCCAACCCTAACCCCAACCCTAACCCTAACCCCAACCATAACCGTAGCCATAACCCTAATATTCATGATCCGGTCACATACAAAGCGGGGAACATAGGACCCGGGGAACATCGGACCCGGGGAACATAGGACCCGGGGAACATAGGACCCGGGGGACATAGGACCCGGGGAACATAGGACCCGGGGAACATAGGGCCCGGGGAACATAGGGATGACCCTGGTGGAAAGTCAGTAGGACATACATTGTGCTAGCTAGCTAGTAGGAGTTATCGTCTGATGGCTAGGTGGAAATTCATTAGGAGAAGGACACGATGAGCTAGTTAGCTAGGTGGAGCTACCATCAGCTACCCAAAAAAACGCCAGTTCAACCATTCAGCTAGGTGGAAAAATGCAGTAGAATAAAATGCAGCGTGCTAGCCAGCTAGGTGGAATTATGGTGGACTAGCTTAGTGTGGATGTGACATACTAGCTAGGTGGAGATACAGCTGGCTTACTTAGAGAAGTGAAGCTGTGTTAGCGAACAGGAAATATGGTGCGCAAGCCACAGAGTACTTGTGGGGATAAGGTGTGCTAGCCAGCTAGGTCGTGATACCGTGTGATAGCGAGGTGGAACTGCATAAGAGGGGACACAGTGTGCTAGCCAGCTAGGTTGTCCTAGCATGCTATCGCTGTAAAGACTGTATATGACAATGGCTGCTAAGGTAGGAAGTGCCTATAATGTGTGAGCTAGACTCTGGACTAAACTATTTATTAGTTACTTGCATTAAGCCCATGATGCCCTGAGGAGACTTCTCACTATCTTGTTAATGCTGTAATTATCTCAAGCCTATTCACATGTATAATTGCAAATGCAAATGTGGTAAGATATTTTGATCAGATGTTGTTAATATGCCTGGCATAATCACTATAGACCAAGATACGCTCCTCAATGCTAACTGGAGAAAGAAATAATTTGACTCTCAAATAGCGTTTGGCATCCTGGGAGTTGGTAGCTAATTAGCATGCTAACGCCCGGGTACGGTTATTTATGTGAACAGACTTTAAGGCTCTCTATCTCCCCGATACAGGCCTGTAATTATTCTGTTGAATGAGCTCTTAGGAGAGTCTGCCTTTCGAATCCATCAAAGCCATGTCTATGCAAGCCACAGAACAGATTCTCCCAGAATTCATTTAGCCACACAACAAATTCACTTATTTCCTTTGTGATGACACCAGAGATCCCAGGGAAGCTATTCATCTGATCCGAGATGATGCGAGCTGATACGATGCGAATTGAAGACGTTTCAGCAGTTTTAATTAAAGACGACTAGTATTTGATCGTATTGATCCATTGCTTGACGAGCCGTTGAGTCGTGTATTCCCACTGGCTGTGAGATCGTGATGAAGGGTTATATGCAGAAACATGACTTGATATGACCACCCCCCCCTCCCCCCAACTCACCTACCCTCCTGTCTCATCCCAACCCATCCATCACCCATCCACCCAACCACCCCAACCTAACCCCATCCCCCCACCTAACAACCCACCCTCCAAACTCCATCTCCCTGTTGCCCCTCAACCCCTCCACCCCTCCACCATCCACCCACCCCCACCCACCCACCCCACCAGGCTGATCCAGGAGGAGAAGGAGTCGACGGAGCTGCGGGCGGAGGAGATCGAGAACCGCGTGGCCAGTGTCAGCCTGGAGGGCCTCAACCTGGCGCGCATGCACCACCACCACCACCACGGAGGGGCCTGCATCACCGCCTCCGCCACCGCCTCCTCGCTGGCCTCCTCCTCCCCGCCCAGCGGCCACTCCACCCCCAAGCTGGACCCCCGCAGCCCCGCCCACGACATGGAGCGCATGGGGGTGATGACACTGGTGAGCCCCCCCCCCCCGGGTCGACCCACAGGCCTCGTGCCCTCATGAGAACCAGCCTGTTGTTCCTCCTCCTCCTCCTCCTCCCTGATCACGTGTCACGCGTACATATAAAAGAGGCGACCGACCTCGTGACCTTTATTCGATGACGTACCTTTATGTATTGACGCGGGATTGCGTGTCTTCCCCTCTGCTCTGTCTCCCTACAGCCCAGCGACCTGAGGAAGCACAGGAGAAAGGTACTGTTGGCTGAGTCTAATACTGCAGCACAGAAT
>NW_028179485.1:115000-161447 GCF_964030765.1 Micromesistius poutassou | reverse complement strand
TATAAAACATATATTATTCAGTCTGTTCCATTTTACATTACACCTTTATTAGACAGTGTTCATATAAAACATATATTATTCAGTCTGTTCCATTTTACATTACACCTTTATTAGACAGTGTCATATAAAACATATATTATTCAGTCTGTTCCCACTTTTACATTACACATTTATTAGACAGTGTTCATATAAAACATATATTATTCAGTCTGTTCCCGTTTTACATTACACATTTATTAGACAGTGTTCATATAAAACATATATTATTCAGTCTGTTCCCATTTTACATTACACCTTTATTAGGACAGTGTTCATATAAACATATATTATTCAGTCTGTTCCCATTTTACATTACACCTTTATTAGACAGTGTTCATATAAAACATATATTATTCAGTCTGTTCCCATTTTACATTACACACACACACACACACACACTCATTGAATTACAAATAATAAAGAACAAATTCTGAAGTTTCAAAGTATCACATGTAAACGTAATGGATGAAATGTTTTAATTTAGTACTTTCTATACATTTACATTTAGGGACTTTAGGGATTCGTTCTAAACCTTTTAAGAAGACGGTGGTGTCATCGGCCAGTTGGCTCATATGATCTGTTCATCGAAAACATTCAGCTTGACAACATCAGAGTTTAGAATAAGAACGGCCAACATTTCTTCTGCCTAAACAAAGAGGAACGGGAGACGTTGCGTCCTTGTTGAAGCCCTCTATTGACGGTGAAGCGAGGGGGGGGGGGGGGTGCTCCTGAACTAGTGCTGCCGTTGTAAAATGATTCTGTTATGTTACAGAATCGAGGTCCAGATCCGTACATATGCACGACTTTAAACAGGAGCTGATGTTGTGACGTATCAAACGCCTTGTAGGAGTCAGGGGATAAAACAACACCCTTTGTCCTCTAGCGGACGGCTGTGCTCCAGAAGGTCACTCGCCTCATATTGTTACGTACAGACCTGTTGCTCCTTTGAACCGTTTTAATCTGTCAGTGTGAATGTAGGTTAGTCATTTATAATCGTCGTTTAATAGTGAAACTGGACGACAGTTATCTAAAATAGATCTAAAATAGACAGATTAAATCTAAAATATAATCACAGTCTTAACAACAAGCGTGACGCTGTTAGGTTTATTTTATTACATGAATTGCGTTTCTTTGAACACCGATCTGGGTGACCTGTGGCGTGATAAGGAGCTACGGTAACCCATGGGGGACGATATAATCCCGCCCACCGGTGGAGCCGATACCGGATATCCGGATCTAGACTTCCTCCTCCGTGGGGCGGGGGTCATTGTCTACAGTCCGACCAGCAACTTTAAACGCAAGTATTGAGTTGGAGCTCATGTTTTAATTTGCAGACGAGGTCTGACGTTGCTCTACTCCCGTTTTCTACACACGACGTGTTTTTAATACAGTTTCATGTTTTTTAGAGCTTTACCGAAGTTCAACTCGTGTGAATTCGCCTTCCTGGCCACAGAAAATATATACTGCGCGCAGTTCTCGTTTTGTCCACCAGAGGGCAGGCGTTGACCGACTGAATATTGGCGTGTGTGGGAATATTTTTTAATTTATAATTTATTGTATGAAAAAAATCAAAACTTTAAAAACAGCGGTGTTCGTCTTGTATTGTGGCCTGTAATGTGTAGTTATATATTTTAATTTTTAGAGATTAAGCGAAGTTCAACTCGTTTCCTGACCACAAAATATATGCTGCGTGCAGTTCTCGTTTTGTCCACCAGAGGGCAGGCGTTGACTGGCTGTGAATCAAAGCGTGTGTGGAACGTTTTTAATTTGTAACTTTATTAATATAATTATAATAAAATAAATATTATTATATAATTATTATATAATTATATATTATTATACTTATTAAATAATAATATAATTAATTATTTAATAAGGTGCAGCACATTTCTCCTATAAGAGCACAGACTCCTCCTTGTTCCGTCTATGTCTTGTTTGTCTCCTTGTTCTGTCTATGGTTAATATTTTATTTGCCTTGGTTGTAACATTATCCCTCCTGGTTTGGTTGTGGGGTCGTTATTACCTCGTCAAGTGATCCCAATCCCAGTGTGTGCGTGTGTCCAGCCGCCTGTCTGTGGTTTCTTTCTACAACGGACACAGAGACACTGAGGCACCTCCAGGCTCCTCCCTCCCTCCAGGCCCCTCCCTCCCTCCCTCCAGGCTCCTCCCTCCCTCCTCCAGGCCCCTCCCTCCCTCCTCAGGCTCCTCCCTCCCTCCCTCCAGGCTCCTCCCTCCCTCCAGGCTCCTCCCTCCCTCCCTCCAGGCTCCTCCCTCCCTCCAGGCTCCTCCCTCCCTCCCTCCAGGCCCCTCCCTCCTCCAGGCTCCTCCCTCCCTCCCTCCCCTCCAGGCCCCTCCCTCCCTCCCTCCAGGCCCCTCCCTCCCTCCAGGCTCCTCCCTCCCTCCCTCCCTCCAGGCCCCTCCCTCCCTCCCTCCCTCCAGGCCCCTCCCTCCCTCCAGGCTCCTCCCTCCCTCCCTCCAGGCTCCTCCCTCCCTCGATTTTTAACATTTTGACCGTTAACATTTTTTCCCATTCAAATAAACAAGAATTAACGACGGAACTAATGTTGGTTCTGTAGCACTAATAGTTAATCATGTACAGAAAAACAATATACACAATACACAAGCATAAATATTAAGATATATGCATACACCACAAACACTGATCACTGTTAAGTTAGGTTTTTGTGCGTTTAAGATATTAAGTGATTTCTTGCCGATTGTTATGACCACATGGCTCATGCTGGCATAACAAATTGGGAGACACGCAGTGACAAGTTTTTGGTACATTTATTTAAAAATAAAAGGCCCTAACAAGGAAATTAAGTATCAGTGTAGATGGCAGCTTAACTATGTGTAATGTGTTATGGACTGGTGTAATGAGAATGTACAACAAAACCAAAATAAAGACGATGAGGTTTGGCGGCAGCAGCTTCTGTCACCCAGGCAGCGAGAGACCGACAGGCTGGATGTCTTCCTCCTTTTATAGGCCAATCAGGTCAATCAGTTGCACCTGCTGCAGAAAGGGAAGAGCCAAATCGCCCAAATAGTGAAGCAGCGCCTCCCCCACCACACAGGGGAAGGACACCTTCCCTGACCGCCATGGTATGCGTTACCAGGGGGACGTAACACCGATGATCCATGGCTGCCTTTGTGAATGTCGGCACACATCGAATAATCGATTATTCGTTCATACCACCCACTGATTATTCGACCATGAAAAATTTGAGTTATTCACATCCCTAGTGTGTGTGTGTGTGTGTGTGTGTGTGTGTGTGTGTGTGTGTGTCTACAGACCAGAGGCAGTGAGGGCTGAAGAGATGTCCACCCCTCCTCCTTGGTCACTTGGTACGACCCAGCCACACACTTTCTCCCAGAAGCCCCTGGGGTCGGGGACCAGCACGCTGCGCTCTGATAGGCTGACCCCTGGAAGGTCAAAGGTCAAAAGGTAAAGGTGAGGGAGATGGAGAGAAAGGGAGGGAGAGGGGGAGGGAGGGGGGAGAGGGGAGAGAGGAGAGGGGAGAGGGGAGAGAGAGAGAGAGAGAGAGAGAGAGAGAGAGAGAGAGAGAGAGAGAGAGAGAGAGAGAGAGGAAGGGTTCTCACGAGACTTGAAAACCAACCTGGGGCTGGGGGAGGCTGCACACCTGTTGCTCGTTGACCAATCAGTGGTCACCAGGTTAACGGACGCTCACTCTGAGCAACAGTGTCGTCCAATCACAGGGAGAGGGTTGGGCTCACAGAGGGAATATTGCGTTGGGAATCGAACCCAGAACCTCTGAGACACTAGGAGAGAGAGAGAGAGAGAGAGAGAGAGAGAGAGAGAGAGAGAGAGAGAGAGAGAGAGAGAGAGAGAGAGAGAGAGAGAGAGAGAGAGAGAGAGAGAGAGAGAGAGAAACCAAACTGGGTGTGGTCTCAGCAGCCTCACCTGCTCTGAGTCTGATTGGACGCTGGGGCTGGGGGGAGGCGGCACACCTGTTGCTCGTTGACCAATCAGTGGTCAGCAGGTTAACGGACGCTCACTCTGATCCACAGTGTCGTCCAATCACAGGGAGACGGGGGGGAGAGGGAGACGGGGAGAGAGAGAGAGACGGGGACAGAGAGAGAGAGAGAGACAGAGAGTGTGTGTCCGGCCGTCTGTCTGTGGTTTCTTTCTTCAACGGACACAGAGACACTGAGGCACCGCCCCCCCCCCCCCCCCCCCCCCTAACCAAAACCCAGGGAGGAGGTCCCAGAATAATATCAGAACAACATTTGTTGTTTTATTCATAATTTCTGATTAACAAATTATTATTCTTAAGGCACTTATGTAACATTATTTAGTAATAAAAGGAGAATGATGATGGGCTGAACACACGAGAACATTCAGTTGGATCCACTGAGTTGTTTATTAAAATGATGCTTCATTAACAAATGCAACAGAAAAATAGTCCCTTACATGTACACAATAAACACAAGGACTGAAACAATAGAAGCTGCAGACTTTACTAATCATAAACAGGTGTGCACGTATCTTTAATAACTGAACATGTTCTGCTGCCGTTTGGTTCCCAACAGAACACCAGGAATCAATACTCAGTTTAAAGTCATTTACAACACAGACCTCCTGGTTATTATGAATGAAATATAAAACCTGCTTTAAATCAGGTTCCTTTGGCACCGAGCTGCTCTACTCACACTAACACTGAAGTAATGCATACTAGCCTTTCATGGCTCACAGTAAAACAAACAATCTCTCTTAACCTCTTGTTGTTCCTAAGGTCAGTCTTAAACTGCAAAAGACCCGCCTTCTTTGCTGAAGGTCTAGTCAGTGTGTCTGACAGACACGGTCATAGCACTAGAGGAGCAAGTAAAGGACAGCTAGCTTTACCCAGACCGAGGTCCAATCTACTGAAAAATACCATCATTTACACAACTATTTCATTATGGAATGAACTACCAAAAAAAACATACGTTCTAGCAAAAATAGCAAATACAACTTTAAAAAGTCTGCAAAAAAAATCATGTGGTCCATAATGTATATACATTTTTAATGTTGTCATTTCTTTTTGTAGCCTTCATATCTTTTTTAAACTTTTTTATTAGTCTATTTCTATTTGAGTTTGACATAAGGTCAAACAAGTGATTGTCTGTTGTCTATATTTGATGTTTGGGACCCAGGAAGACTAGCTCTCTCTCTGGTGTGTTGCTAATCGGGATCCTAATGAATCTAATCTCATCTAAATCATCCTTGTTAGGATTAGGACAAAAGTGATGATCAGAGCCCTGGAGAATAAAATATGTTAATGTCTGAAAATGGACAAATATTGTAGCATAAAAAAAACATGTGATTTACCATCAATAGGTATTTAATATACATTTCAAATTAAAAATGAAATCTTAATAAAACCTGCTCAGGTAACCCTATGGAAGATCTTAAAAGTCTCTTCCTTTCATGGTTTACCAGCATCAACTTTTAGGAAGCCCCATAAAAAGGAGGGGGAGAGGGAGACGGGGGGGGGAGGAGGGGTAGACGAGGGGGAAGGAGGGGGAGCGGGAGGGGAGGGGGAGAGGGAGACAGGGGGAGGGGGAGAGGGAGACTAGGGGGAGGGAGACGGGGGGGAGGAGGGGGAGGGAGGAGGGGGAGGGGGAGAGGGAGACGGGGGGGAGGACGGGGAGAGGGAGACGGGGGGACGGAGGGAGAGGATAGACGAGAAAGAAAGAGAGCGAGAGGGATAGAGAGGGAGAAAGAGAGACAGAGACAGAGAGACAGGGGCGTGGGAAGTAGGGGTGCGGCAGGTGCAGCAGCACCCCCTGGTGGCAGAGCTTCAGAATTATTTTGTTTGTTATATCTTATAAATATCTCTTTGGTTCCAGGACATTTTGTATGTCACGTTTGGGGAACGGGGCGAAGAGAGGGATGACAATCTCAACTATCCTCACTGTTCATTGACCTATCAGATTTGCGTGGACGCGACAGTGATCAGCCTAAAGCCGCGCTCACGCCAAAAGAGACGGGGCGGCGCCGATCTGTACAAAGTCAACGTATAGACGCGCTCCAGGTGACAGGCGCCTGGAACGCCTCCGTTAAGCCCACAGACCTTACGTGGACCGTAACCCCCCCCCCCCCCGCCCCCCAACAACTTGTTGTGTGTGTGTGTGTGTGTGTGTGTGTGCCCGCCCCGCCGCTCTTTTTTTTTTTCTACAACCGACACAGAGACACTGAGGTTCCCTCCTCCCACGCTACCCCAAACCCAGGGAGGAGGTCCTCCTGGGTGAAGGTGGACCTGAAGGTGTGGATGTGTGTCAGTGTGTCTGAGGACCCTCCTACACCTCGGGACACTCTGTAGAAGGACAGAGTGCCAGCAGGCCGGTCCAGATACACTCCTACTCTGGTAGAGCCAGCGGGGGGGAGACGTATGTCTGTCCCTCTACCGTTGTACCGGGCAATGTAACCACCATCATGACAAGCAAGACTCCAGGACTTGTTGTTCTCTCCAAGCAGGCTGTCATCACCCCATCCTCTCCTTGTGATTCCTCTGTATGTCACTCCTATATCAACATGTCCTTTCCACTCTACCTCCCAGTAACAGCGGCCAGTCAGAGCCTCTCTACACAACACCTGGGGCAGGCGGTCAAATCTCTCTGGGTGATCCGGATACGACTGGTCCTCTCCAACCCGCGTCACCTTTCTGTTGTCCTCAGACAGAGAGAGGTATCTGAAGGCTGTGTTTGGGTCCAGTGTGAGTTCACAGGCATCTGACGGGAGAACAAGACATGATATTATTCATAATTCCCGAGATATTCCAGGTTATTCGCCCAAAATCCCCCCATCCGTTTCCATTGGAAAATTAAAAAAAATGCTGATTCATGCTTGAGCCCCCGCGACCCGACCCCTGATAAGCGGATGAGGATTTGTTTTCAGTTGGTATATATATATATATATATATATATATATATATATATACACATATATATATACATATATATACACACACACATATATATATAATTTTGTATACATGTATATATATATATACACATACATTTATGAATATATATATATATATTTATAAAACGGGTGGCTTAAATCAAGCGATCTGATTGGTTCCCAACTGTTGTATATTGAGCGTATACACACAGCTATGACGCCCGTTCAGTTTACAGAGTTCAGTATCACTCCGCACCTAACTTGAACTGTTGTTTATTTATGTATAAAAGCAATAGCATAGTTCACTGAAGCCTAAAAAACATGTTGATTGCTGGAGGGGGTGGAAATGTTGTAAAGCAATAGGCACACGGTGAGTGAACTCGACAGTAGGCTAAATTGCCGGCGAACCGAGCTACCGTCTCTAGCCTTCTCTCTGAAGGACGCTACAGTGTGTTGCATAGCAACCGCCGTACACTTTGCCGGCAGCCAGGAGGGACAACTTTTTTGTATTCGTTAAAATAATGCTTTTCCGACTTTCTAGCTTTTTCAAAATTGAGGGTGTCTATGACTTTCATTTCGCCATACTTGCGTAACCGTTTTATAAAAGCAATAGATCACTTCAGTCAGTGGTATACGGTCATTATACCACAGTTAAGGGGCGTTGTCCGTCCCGACACGCAGCGGAGGGACGGCGACCCCCTTCACTGTGGTATAATGAACGACACAGCCTGTCGTGATCTATTGCTTAAATATATACACACCTCAACAACAACGTTATAAATACATCAACAACAAACATCTCTCCTTGGATCCAGATCTTACCAAAGACAAGCAGCTCAGCGGTGTGATTGGCCGTGCCAGCGCTGTTGCTTGCCATGCAGCAGACCGTGTTCACGCCAGACCTCACCCCTCTGACGAAGAGGAACCCCCTCTCCACCCAGGCCTCTGATTGGTCGTCTGTGCCGTTCCTCTCCAGGGGCCTGCCGTTGTGGAGCCACTCGACGGTGGGCTCCGGTGTGCCGCTGGCATCGCAGGTGTAGCAGGCCGTTTGGCCCACGGGCAACACCTGGGTAGTGGAGTGGAACTTTGTGATGCTGGGGGCCTCCTCCTCCTCCGTGGGCATCACTGAACCTGAAGAAACCAGGAGGAGAGGAGTGAACGTTTACAACACGTATCTAGAGATGCACCATCAGACACTCCCTTCACTCTCTCCTAATACAGGTCCACAGTAGACCACAATAGAAACCTGACTTTAGTAGCCCACAGTAGAAACATGGCCCTAGTAGACCACAATAGAAACATGGTCTAAGTAGACCACAATATAAACCTGACTTTAGTAGCCCACAGTAGAAACATGACCTAAGTAGACAACAATGGAAACATGGTCTTAGTAGACCGCAATAGAGACATGACCTTAGTAGACCACAATAGAAACATGGCCTTAGTAGACCACAATAGAAACATGGCATTAGCAGACCATAATAGAAACCTGACCTTAGTAGACCTAACCCAACACCCAACCACCTTTCCACTCATAAAGAGTATATATACTGTGTCTACGGCACAGAGAACAGAAAGGAGGAACCGTTCTCCACTCATGAACACAAACAAAGTCTACGGACCCTCTTTGTCCAGCTCAGCCTCCAGATGATCCAGGTCCACGGCCTTCTCACAGATCCAGTGGTGCAGTCTGTCACACGGTTGTCTGGACCAGCCGTCCTCCCCTGCTACGACACAGACTTCTGCTCCGCTGTCATCGCCTGGTTTAGCGCGTCTCAAACTGAGAACCACGAGGAGGAGACAGTGGAGCCCAGTGTTGAGGTGAGGTCACTCTGTCACTCTCAGAGAAGAGATGCTGCTGAACAGAGTCATCAGCCTTACCTTGAGGTCATGGGGGTACCATCCACCCACTTGAAGGTCCCCTTTGTGTCTCTACTGCTCAGTCCAATCCAGGAACGCTCGAACATTCTGCTGAGAAACCCCTGTTTCCAAAGGTAATAGCATCTGTTGTCATGACAACACAGCTGAACACACACACACACACACACACACACGCAATCTCTCTCTTTCTCACACTCACACAATGTCTCTCTCTCTCACACACACTCACACAATGTCTCTCTCTCTCACACACACTCACACGTCTCTCTCTCTCTCTCAATCACTCACACAATGTCTCTCTCTCTCACACACACTCACACAACAATGTCTCTCCCCACACACACACACACCTGTTCTTCTCTGCTGTTGATAACCACCAGGTCTGCGTTTCTCCGCAGACAGTCTTCTCTACTGGCCTTCCAGCTCTTCTTAGTGGTAGACATAAGGTAGAAACTCTGGTCGTAAAACATCCAGCCCTGAAGCGCCAATTCATCTGTTGAATGTAAAAGAAAATCCTTAACAAACACAGAACTGCTTATCTTACCGTCTTCATTACTGACACACAACCCTGAGACCTGACCTTAACAGACCACAATAGAAGCACAACCTTAATAGACGTCAATAGAAGCATGACCCTAATAGACGACAATAGAAAAATGTCTTTAGTAGACCACATTTATTTGGTGGTAGTTTAACACGGTCTATGCTCTGTTAGCCTGACAATATAAAATGTGAAGTTATAAGGAAGAGGGGATGGTCAAACATAAATCACAAAAGAAAAAAAATGTTAATAATGCGATTGATGTAATAACTTGGATAAAACCCTCACCGAGTTCATCCAGTAAGCGCTCTCTCCCCTCCTTCCAAGGTGACGGTGTGTCTAGGACAGGACAGAGGAGTACAGAAGGAATGAGCTCTAAAACAGAACGACATCGTCTCTAAACGTCACAGGACCCACAGCCAACCAAACACAAAGTCCATCCCCCCTGAAAGAGAACATGACATATTATTAATATTAATACCAATTAAAATAACAATAACTATAATTATCAATATCATTATCGTAGCTATTGTTACAATCATTCATATTATTAACACTAATTCTAACAAAAACAATAATGATCATTATCATTGCTATTATTACAATCATTAATATGATTATAACTGTTATTATTCTAACTAGTCCGCGTTGCGCTCAACCTCTAGGTGGACTTAAACCCAGAGCTATAACGTGGAATCCCTGGTCGATAATGGAACACATTTCTGAGCGCATAATATAATAACATTTTACCGATAATGTTACAACGTATAACATGTTGGTTCACCTATTACATGATGAAGCAAGCATAATCATTTTCTCCTTACGCTATGAAGCAAGCATAATCATTTGAAGTCCACCCCATTGTCGCCACATTTGTATATCAGGAGATTCGACCCTGAGGGTGATTCACACTTGATGCTTTATATGCGGACATCAATGTCGTTCAGACATCAGTAGTAGTAGTAGTGTGCAGTGTGTGTATGAGCGTGCATGTGTGTGCATGTGTGTGTGTATGCGGTGTGTGTGTATGCGGTGTATGTGTGCGTTCGCACGTGCTGTGTGTGTGTGTGTGTGTGTGTGTGTGTGTGTGTGTGTGTGTGTGTGTGTGTGTGTGTGTGTGTGTGTGTGTGTGTGTGTGTGTGTGTGTGTGTGTGTGTGTGTGCGGTGTGTGTGTGTGTGTGCGTGCGTGCGTGCGTGCGTGCGTGCGTGCATGTGTGTGCGGTGTGTGTGTATGCGGTGTCCTGTGCTGCCTTTGTCTTGTAACGTGTGTGTTCGTGCACATGTGTGTGTGTGTGGTGTGTGCGTGCATGTGTGTGTGTGTGTGCGTGTGCATGTGTGCGGTGCATGTGTGCGTTTGCACGTGTGTGTGTGTGTGTGTGTGTGCGTGCGTGCGGTGTTTGTGTGCGTTTGCGTGTGCTGTGTGTGTGTGTGTGTGTGTGAGCTGCAGGCTGCTTGGCACATGCGTGTTGACCAACTGTGCAGAGCAACTTGTCCGACAGGCCTGCTGTTACATAGTAGTAAGATCATTCATATTATTAACACTAATTCTAACAAAAACAATAATTATCATCATCATTGCTATTACTACAATCATTAATATGATCGTAACTGTATTGTAATTATATTCAGGATGATATGATTCAGACTCACTGAAGCGCAGGGAGATGAGGAGAATACTCAGCAGTCCGATGCTCACAACGACAGCGATGTGCAACCATAGAACTGTTCAGGAGTAGGACACACACACACACACACACACACACACACACACACACACACACACACACACACACACACACGGTCACTTTGGCTAAAAAAGTGTTCGAAACATCAATCTTAAATGTATGTGGAGTAAAACATATTTTATTTTGGATCATTTTTTCGGACTGGATTATTTCTTTTAAATTCTCTAAAAAGGGGCACCTACCAAATCTTCTCTTCCTGGTCTCCCTCCGGTCCAAAGACGTGTCCTCAGGTTCCTCAGAGGGTCCAGGGTCCGGTTCAGACATGGTGACCATGGTTACTCTCTGATGGCCTTCACTGCTTCTGAACCTAGCCTCCATCTTTTCTCTGTCAGCTGGAAAAAAACACATCACGTGTTTTAATTCTCAATTACGTGTTGCGAAATGTTTTTCTTCAACGCTTATCTGATGTCCTCCTTTTGACACACAGACTCACTGATGCACTCAAGCGCACACACACGGACACGCAGAGTATGTTCATACATATATTCATACTGCGTGGCTACCATCGTGGTAATGAAAATACTAAACTTGTGTTCGGCTCTAAAGTTACTCTGCACTCTGTTCCACGTATATAACAAACATATATCATGAAACACACAACTACTTTAGATGCCTATCAGTAGTCCGTAACTCACGGGCGTAGTCACACGTCAAGTAAGGTAACAAAAAAAAAGGGTTTTGTCTAGAACACACACATGTCGTTATTTAGGAGAATAAATCTGTCTCTACGGTCGCTGGTTCATCAGGTCGGTCACTCTGAATTAAAACGTTGCTAAACGTGAATCTAAAAGCATGCAGATGAAAACATATTGTTTACTGGATTAGTTATTTTGAATCCTCTAAAAAGGGCACCTACCAAATCTTCTCTTCCTGGTCTCTCTCCGGTTCAAAGACATGTCCTCAGGTTCCTCAGAGGGTCCAGGGTCCGGTTCAGCGATGGTGTCTATGGTTCCTCTCTGACAGCTCTCACTGCTTCTGCTCTCAAGGGTTCAGCTCCGCTATTTAAGCTGGAGAAACCACGTCACAGGTTTGAATTCTGACCAATCGTCAGCCTGCAATCTGATATCATCAGTGTTGCGAAATGTTTGTGTGTGCGTTTGCATTTGCATTTGCGTGTGTGTGAGGTCCAAAAGCACCGTGGGTTTTTCCAGTAGCTGATGTTAACTCTAATGCGTATCATTTCTGTGAAGCCTATCTCTTCTGCTCACAGGGAATTAACGTCCACGCAAACCACTTTTATGTTGATCCTCGATCATTCATGTGTATAATACTTTAACCTTCTTTTATTGGTTCTCCACGACCTGTGTTTGTATTTATTTAGGTCAAATAAAACCCCTTTTTGTCAGAACTCTGTGCTGCTGTTTTCTGCGTTCAATCCCTCACAAACATACTGAACATTATGGTGGATTTCCCATCACGTTAAAAGACATAGTGGAGTGTGTGTGTGTGTGTGGTGGATGGTTGAAGCAGCCTCACCTGGCCCCAGTCACACTGATTAGACTCTGGGGCTGGGGGGGGCTGCACACCTGTGACCAATCACAGGCGTGTGTGTGTGTGTGTGTGTGTGTGTGTGTGTGTGTGTGTGTGTGTACGTGGTGTGTGTGTGTGTGTGTGTGTGTACGTGGTGTGCGTGTGTGTGTGTGTCGTGCAAGCTGTGATGGACTTGGTCTTGCAGACTTGGCTGCACACCGGTGGTGGATCGACCAATCTCGCTCTTGTCCAAAGCAGCTTAAAATACGTGCGTTCAACAATGAAGATACGACCCGAAAAAGTGCAAGAATCATGTGAGTACATACAATCTGATGTCTACCTATGTACTCTGTATTAATATCTCATGTTTAAATATCTCTAGGCCGACAGAGAGAGAGAGGAAGACAAACTAGGAGCTGCAGCGAGAGGGTCTGTAGCGTTTCCTTGGTTCACAGACTCTAGTCCTTCAAGTGCGTCAGGTGGACCTCACAGGATGTTTCCTCACCGTGAGGAGCTCGATGTATCTCCTGATGGTGCATTTCCTCCTCTGCACCGCTGCATCTCCAGATATGCAGAGCTACAGGACGCTACACCCCCGAGTCTTCTTATCTACGGCGTGCGTGGTAAAGTATTGAATACGTGACTGCAATGTGTTCTGTTGTGCAGAGAAGCCCTGCACGAATGTGCAGGGCTTCTCTGCACAACAGAACACAACAGAACATATTGCAGTCAACGGCATATTCGTAGCGCCTCTGTCATCCGCGACGCCGCTTTTCTCCTCTCTGTCTCTTTGTGGCGTCGCTCTGCTTTCGCCTCTCTGTCGTCCTGACGCTCCTGCTCCTTAGCGCTCTCCTTGGGGAAGAAGAAGTCCACGAGGGGATGATTATTTTTACCCGTCTCCTTTTCCGAGCGGTTTGGGGCTTTGGCCTCTCTGTGGTGGCGGCGCCGCTGGGCGTTCTCCTCTCCGTCTCTTTGTGGCGCCGCTGGGCTCTGCACATCTGTGCCGGGCTTCCTCTGTGACACGGACACCGTCTGGTTTCATTGGCTCAGCGGCGCGGTGGACAGAGACATCTCACCTTCTTCGTGGAGTCCGTCTTTAAGTGTAATCCCGGTGGAAATTGAACCCGGGGTCTTTTTTCGGCGCGTAAAATTAGACCTCCCAGACACTTTCTTTCGTTGATCAACGAATGTAGAGCTTGCCCGGAGTAACGCTAACAGCCCGGATTGCTTCCATATGATTGGCTAGGGCAACATTCTATAAAATCCTCACAGACAGAGCCCAACCCTCCTGAAAGAAAACATGATATTATTATTAATGTTAAAGGTCCCATGGCATGAAAATTTAATCCCTGACCCTGCCGTGCGTCTCTTGAGCCAACTGCTCTGTGGCGCTCAGAGCTTCACCGCGCCGCGAAGCTAACCCAAACACGGCCGCTAGCCACCGCGCCGCAAGGCTAACCCAAAAACGGCCGCTAGCCACCGCGCCGCGAGGCTAATCCAAACACTAGCCACCGCGCCGAGAGGCTAACCCAAAAACGGCCGCGAGCCACACACACACACACATCAGTCAGTCAGTCAGTCAGTCAGTCAGTCCAAGACACACACATTGTTATAATGTATGAATATAATTTAATGTAATATAGTCGTGTAATACAATGCGGTAATGGAATCCATAGGGTACCTTTAATGCTGTAATGTGCCTTTACCTTTAAGACTCTAATGTGCCTGTACCTACTGTACTATCGGCTCTAAGGGCTCTCGGTGCGAGGCTAACCCAAACACGGCCGCTAGCCACCGCGTCGCGAGGGTAACCCAAACACGGCCGCTAGCCACCACGCCACAAGGCTAACCCAAACACGGCCGCTAGCCACCGTGTTGCAAGGCTAACCCAAACACGGCTGCTTGCCACCGCACCGCGAGGCTAACCCAAACACGGCTGCTAGCCACCGCAAGGCTAACCAAAACACGGCCGCTAGCCACCACCCTGTGAGGATAACCCAAACACGGCCGCTAGCCACCGCAAGGCTAACCCAAACACGGCCGCTAGCCACCGCAAGGCTAACCCAAACACGGCCGCTAGCCACCACAAGGCTAACCCAAACACGGCCGCTAGCCACCGCAAGGCTAACCCAAACACGGCCGCTAGCCACCGCAAGGCTAACCCAAACACGGCCGCTAGCCACCGCGCCGCGAGGCTAACCCAAACACGGCTGCTAGCCACCGCGAGGCTAACCCAAACACGGCTGCTAGCCACCGCACCGCGAGGCTAACCCAAACACGGCTGCTAGCCACCACGCCGCAAGGCTAACCCAAACACGGCTGCTAGCCACCACGCCGCAAGGCTAACCCAAACACGGCCGCTAGGCACCGTGTTGCAAGGCTAACACAAACACGGCCGCTAGCCACCACGAGGCTAACCCAAACACGGCCGCTAGCCACCGCGCCGCAAGGCTAACCCAAACACGGCTGCTTGCCACCGCACCGCGAGGCTAACCCAAACACGGCTGCTAGCCACCGCAAGGCTAACCAAAACACGGCCGCTAGCCACCGCCCTGTGAGGCTAACCCAAACACGGCCGCTAGCCACCGCGCCACGAGGCTAACCCAAACACGGCCGCTAGCCACCGCACCGCGAGGCTAACCCAAACACGGCTGCTAGCCACCGCAAGGCTAACCAAAACACGGCCGCTATCCACCGCCCTGTGAGGCTAACCCAAACACGGCCGCTAGCCACCGCAAGGCTAACCCAAACACGGCCGCTAGCCACCACGCCGCAAGGCTAACCCAAACACGGCCGCTAGCGACCACAAGGCTAACCCAAACACGGCCGCTAGCCACCACGCCGCGAGGCTAACCCAAAAACGGCCGCTAGCGGACGCTCACTCTGAGCCACAGTGGGGTTAGTGTCTCTGTGTCTCCCCCTCCATCTCTCCCTCCCTCCCTCCCTTCCTCCCTCAGGAGAGAGGGAGAGAAGGAGAGAGAGTGTAGTCTCCGGTCATAAGTGGGGGGGTCTCAGAGGTTCCGGGTTCGATTCCCGACGCAACGTTCCCTCTGTGAGCCCAACCCTCTCCCTGTGATTGGACGACACTGTGGCTCAGAGTGAGCGACACTCTCTCCTTTGCTCCCTTCCCCCTCCCTCCCTTTCTCCCTCCCCCGTCTCTCCTTCCTTCCTTCCTTCCTTCCTTCCTTCCCTCCCCCTCTCTCCCCCTCTCACTCACACACTCACACTGTGGGTCAGAGTGATGCGTTCGTGAGGCTGGTTCAACCTGATTGGTCAACGAGCAGCAGGTGTGCCGCCTCCCCCAGCCCCAGTTTGGTCTGGTGAGAACCACGAGACGAGACCACTGGAATCAAACCTGCTCTCCTCTCCCTCCCTCCCTCTCGCTCTCACTCACAGAAGGCAGCGATTACTTCTAACTACGTTCTTATTCAATTATTATTTATTTATTATGATTATTATTATTATTATTATTATTGTGTTCACTCTGTAAAGCGTGTTTGAGTACATTGAAAAACGCTACATACGCAACATAAAATATATCATATATAAACCGAATGTATTATCATTATTATTTAAAGTTTTAAGTTATTGTGGCTGTTTTCTACCCAGCGGTACCCTTGCGCCATCTGGCGGCGACTAGAGGAACTTCTTATCACTTCTTATCTACTAATATACGTTCTTATTCAATTAGTATTATTTATTATTTAGATTATATTTAATCATTCTTTTTTTTGTTCACTCCGTAAAGCGTCTTTGAGTACATGGAAGAGCGCTACATCAAATATATAATATATAAACCGAATGTATTATTATTATTTTAAGTTATTGTGGCTGTACCAGCGGTACCCTGGCGCCATCTGGCGGCCACTAGAGGAACTTCACGTGGTTATGCTACACGACCACACACTTGCGCCCCGTGAGAGATTTTTGAGGAGGTTCACACTCTCAGTCCGAGGGCTACTGTCGCAATCTCCTCCCTGAAGTTCCCCTTGTCCCCAACTGTGAGTAAACCCCCCGGGGGGGGGGGGGGGGGGGGGGGGGGTTTACTGTTTAAATGAAAATGAGAATAAAAAAGAATTAAAAAAAAGATATCTATAGCAATACTTGAGTGTTTGGAGTGTTTGTGGTAATATAAACTGTATATAAACTTGTTGGCACACACACACACACACACACACACACACACACACACACATTATTCCAAGAGCCGTGGAATAATTAAGATAGTAAGTAATAAGTTAGTTACATAATTAAGTTTAAATAATAAATAATAATAATAAATAAATAAATAAATTTAGTTTAAATTAGCCAATGTATCAATTCGTGTTATTTAGTCCGTTTGAGGTTTTGCGATGACGTCACTTCCGGTGGAGCCACTTCCGGTGACGTCACTTCCTGTCAGACTCACCTGTGGAGGAGGAATGGCGGACACGTGCGACTTCTGAATGCACTCAGTCAGCGTCCACCGGGAAGCACCAGAGAGGCAACGCCGTGAGTCTGTTTGATTGTTAGAGGACACGTTTAAGATGATGTGTTACGGTGGGTTCAGTGAAACCATGTTTGATGTGTTGTTTAAAACGGTCTGGATAGCAGTTGTGTACGAGCTAAAAACAATGCAATTGGCAATCAGAAGGTACACACACACACACACACACACACACACACACACACACACACACACACACACACACACAGCATTAGACAGTTTCTATTGTTATTGACAACTATGCACAACGTGATGTTTAGTCAGAAATGGACACACAATATTTTTGTATTCTTTTACTTTTACTGTTCTTTTTAACTTTTTTATTTTGATTTATGATTCATTTATTTTTTAGTGTACCCTTAGTTAAAACGGTTGTTGGGACCCCATGAATACAAACAATTAACCAATCAACCAATCAAACACAGAGGCTGGTGGTGGAGGCAAAAAAAACGTTTTTCTTTTCTGACGCCTTTGAATCCACACTGATTACTGCAGTATCTACCAACATAATGATATTAATCAGTGAAGGGGACGTCTTTATACACACACACACACACACACACACACACACACACACACACACACACACACACAGAGCGCTATCTGTAAAACTAATCTTGTTGCTCTCCTTCACAGCTCAAGAAGAAGAAACTGATTCTGTGAGTATAACGATCGAACCATGAAGAAGAAGAAACTGCCAACTGTAAGTCACATTTTCTTTTAATGCTTTAATGCTGACAGCATTTAGTTTGAACCGGTTCTCAGGCCCCGCCCCTCGTAGGCCCTGCCCCGCCCCTGCCCCGCCCCTTAGCCCCGCCACTCGTAGGCCCTGCCCCGCCCCTCGTAGGCCCTGCCCCCCCCTCGTAGGCCCTGCCCCCCCCTCGTAGGCCCTGCCCCGCCCCTCGTAGTCTCTGCCCCGTCTCTCTCTCTCTCTCTCTCTCTCTCTCTCTCTCTCTCTCTCTCTCTCTCTTCCCCCCCCCCGTTCTCATGCCTCTCATTCGCCCCTAGAAGATACTTTTCCCGTCCACTTTCCTACTACATTCCTCAACATTGCATCACATCCCGTGTGTGTTGTCCTACTGATAAGGGTGTGGTCTGACTGACCAGAGATGCATGCTAGGGTTCTGCGCTGTTTGAGGCCTTCAGTTCTGTAGACGTTCCCCCTCAGGGGAACCCGAGTGTTTAAGAGGCTGTCGTCACGTCAGTTACATGAACTGGAACGTCCTTCAGGATGGAGACAGGGACTCCTCAAGGAGACACACCGGGGGGCGAGATGTGAGGGCTGTCCCTCTCAGCAACTAGAACCCAACCTGGTTCCTGCACCTGAGAACCACGGAGCACGTTCCAACGTTTCCCTCCATACGCCTTGAAGCCCAAGCCCCAGCCCCCCCACCACTGGTCTGACCCACCAGCCCCCCCACCACTGGTCTGACCCACCAGCCCCCCCACCACTGGTCTGACCCACCGCTGGTCTCTCCTCTATCAAAGACCTACAAAACCACCGCTGGTCTCTCCTCTCTCTAGAACTACAAACCCCCCACTGGTCTCTCCTCTCTCAAAGACCTACAAAACCTCCACTGGTCTCTCCTCTCTCAAAGACCTACAAACCCACCACTGGTCTCTCCTCTCAAAGACCTACAAACCCACCACTGGTCTCTCCTCTCAAAGACCTACAAACCCACCACTGGTCTCTCCTCTCTCAAAGACCTACAAAACCTCCACTGGTCTCTCCGTCAAAACCTCCGCTGGTCTCTCCTCTCTCAAAGACCTACAAACCCTCCACTGGTCTCTCCTCTCTCGTTTGGCTTTGTATTCCTTTGAGTATTGTCATTGTTTGTGTATATACACAATCTAATAACTGAAAATAAAGAGGTGTGATCTTTAACCTGGTACTGTCCAATCTTTTTTACCCCAATGTCATGGGGTACTAAGTGTGTGAAGGGCAATCTTTGCATGGCATGGGGCACTACGTCATGTGAGGGGCAATTTTTAACCTGGCATGGGGCACTAAGTGTGAGGGGGGAAATCGTTGCCTTTGCACGGGGCACTAAGTGTGAGAGGGGTGATCTTTAACCTTGCATGTGGCACTAAGTGTGAGACGGGCAATTTTTGACCTGGCATGGGGCACTATTTCAGGTGAGGGGCAATCATTGCCCTGGCATGGGGCACTATGTAAGAGGGGCAATCATTGCCCTGGCATGGGGTACTAAGTGTGAGAGGGGCAATCTTTAACCTGGTACTGGGCACTACATGTGTGAGGGGAAATCTTTCTACTTCTACTTGGCTTGTATTACCTGAACATTAAAAATTTCAGCTATAGGAGGATGCTACTCTACCTGAAACACCCTTGAGTGTCTTTTGGGCGGACGTTTCTGGATGACTCAAGTCTGTGGCCTAAATCAAAGAGGATAACAAAGTGGGTGTTCAATACAGCAAGAGCCTGGAGCGATCTAGCATCTGGATCTCAATTCAACCCTTCCACACACTGGACAGGATGACTTGAGTGTCATGCAGCTTGGACTGCAGTGTGACTGAATCATGCAAACAATGGGAAGCGACAATGGCCACTTGGTACAATGGATGATGGACTAACGGCATTCCGAATGGACAGAATCGGATGAGAAACCAACTGACTGACTGAAGATGGAAGATGAACCAGTCTGCGACGTGGCTTCCCTACCTAACCTCAACATGATGGACTGCTAGCCCTCTGGTTCTCCTGTACTCCTGCCCTGAGATCCAAGTCTTTCTCGGGCTGAATTGTAACGACGAGGCTAGTTGGACCTGGGAGATGGGTCCCCCTTGAATCTGAAACCATCTTGGAAACATCCCAACTAGCGTCCCTGTCGAGCTGCAGTTGTGCTCTTCATCAGAAGAGGAGGTGAAGAAAGCCTCACTGGGGCTTCAAGGTCTATGAAGAGGAACGTTGAAATGTGCTCCATGATTCTCTCCTGTAAGAGCTGGGTTGTATTCTAGTCGCCGAGAGGGGGAGCCTCACAGCCTACCCTTTGGCGTTTCTCCTCGGGGAGTCCCTGTCACGGTCTTGACGGACGTTCCAGGTCATGTAACTGATGTCACGACAGCCTTTTGAAAACTTGGGTTTCTCTTGAGGGGGAACGTCTACAGAACTGCAGGCGTCAGATGGCACAGTATCCCAGCATGCATCTCTGGTCACTCAGATCACACCCTGATCAGTGAGGCAACGCTCATGCGATGTGCATGCAATGTTTTAGAGAGTAGTAAGGAAGTAGACAAAAGGCATGAGAACAGTTTGTTATTTTGTACTGTTGTCAGCCTTGTTTATGGGTGGGATTTATTTGCTAAATGGGGGGGATATGAAATGTATAGTCAATTATTTGTACATGAACCAACAGCACCAAACTACTAGATCTGCTCAAGGTAAGTCTGTTGGCTGTATTTTGCAACGAGACGACCAAAGCACCCCAAGATCTCCATCGTCGTTCCAGCTCAAGGTAAGGGGCTTCTGGGGGGGGGGGGGTTGGTAGTTAGATTCAAGACCGCTATGTGCACGTGTCTATAAAGATGCTGTCTGACTTCACAGGATCTCCTGGACCAGAGGCAGAGGACCAGCAGGTGACCAGATCCCCAAGACCAGGCATAGGAGACCAGAGGCTGGAGACCAGATCCCGCTGGACCAGGTGTGGGGCACCAGGGTGATATATAATAATAATAATAATACTACTACATTGGATGTGTATAGTGCTTTTCTCGCTCTTAATTATAATGTAGGGTAACTAGATCCTCTGGACCAGGAATGGGGCACCAGGCTGGACCGGAGGCTGTGGACCAGAGGGTATCCAGATCCCCCTGGACCAGGAATGGGGCACCAGGCTGGACCGGAGGCTGTGGACCAGAGGGTATCCAGATCCCCCTGGACCAGGAATGGGGCACCAGGCTGGACCGGAGACTGGGGACCGGAGGGTAACCATCACCAAACACTTGACACCTGGAGGTTCTTTTTAATTATTCAATCTTTTTAAATTAACGATCGTAGAGCGTGTTAATTAGTTTTTCCTTCAGATTTTTCATTCTGTGAATTTTAGCCAAAGCTGTGATTTGAGGTAATTACGGTCACATCAGCTGCTACTACTGTAGTTTATCCAGCGTACATCAAGGTGGACACTAAAACACAACTAAAACGTAACAGCTGGTCACACTCACACCTGGTGACGTAACATCACTCTTTTAATGTGTGTTTGTGTTGTGAACAGATGAAGCTGACGACCCACCAGGAGCGAGACGAGGACTACGATGGGACTGCTCCACCTCGCAGGACGTGACTTAAGTCACGGGTTGTCAAGGGTTCCTTGTTTCTCAAGGGTTCCTCATGGTTCAGTGTTAGGGACAGAGTTAGGGTCAGATGGTCTCATGATGAACCGTTGTTTTTTTTGATTCACATCCCAGAATTGTTTCTCTGTGCGCACAGTTGTTGAAATGTCTACTGATGTTGTTTTATGATATAAAATCATTTAAAACGACCTGGCTGTGTGGCTTGTGTGGTCATTTTTATTATACACACGCCTGTTACCCTAATAAGGTAAGGTAACCTCCCCCCTCCCCTATACCCTCACCTCCATCCTCCCCCTCACCTCCCTACTCCCCCTCCCCTATCCTCCCCCTCCCCTATACCCTCACCTCCATCCTCCCCCCTTACCTCCCCCCTCTACCCTCACCTCCTCCCTAATCTTCCCTATTCCCTATCCTCCCCCTCACCTCCCACCTCCCCTCCCCTATCCTCTTCTCCTAACCTCCCCCTCCCCTAACCCTGACCCTAACCATAACCTTGACCTCCCCTCAACCCTATACCCTCCCCCATACCCTAACCTCCCCCCTCCCCTATACCCTAACCTCCCCCTCCCCTATACCCTAACCTCCCCCTCCCCTATACCCTAACCTCCCCCCTCCTCCTCCTCAGAGTATCTAATGTACCCCTCTCCTCCTCCTCCTCCTCAGAGTGTATCTAATGTACCCCTCTCCTCCTCCTCCTACTCCTCCTCAGAGTGGATCTAATGTACCCCTCTCCTCCTCCTCCTCCTCAGAGTGTATCTAATGTACCCCTCTCCTCCTCCTCCTCCTCCTCAGAGTGGATCTAATGTACCCCTCTCCTCCTCCTCCTCATCAGAGTGGATCTAATGTACCCCTCTCCTTCTCCTCCTTCTCCTCCTCTTCCTCGTGGATCTAATGTACCCCTCTCCTCCTCCTCCTCCTCCTCCTCAGAGTGGATCTAATGTACCCCTCTCCTCCTTCTCCTCCTCCTCCTCCTCAGAGTGGATCTAATGTACCCCTCTCCTCCTCCTCCTTCTCCTCCTCCTCCTCCTCAGAGTGGATCTAATGTACCCCTCTCCTCCTCCTCCTCCTCCTCAGAGTGGATCTAATGTACCCCTCTCCTCCTCCTCCTCCTCAGAGTGGATCTAATGTACCCCTCTCCTCCTCCTCCTCCTCAGAGTGGATCTAATGTACCCCTCTCCTCCTCCTCCTACTCCTCCTCAGAGTGGATCTAATGTACCCCTCTCCTCCTCCTCCTCCTCAGAGTGTATCTAATGTACCCCTCTCCTCCTCCTCCTCCTCCTCAGAGTGGATCTAATGTACCCCTCTCCTCCTCCTCCTCCTCAGAGTGGATCTAATGTACCCCTCTCCTCCTCCTCCTCCTCCTCAGAGTGGATCTAATGTACCCCTCTCCTCCTCCTCCTCCTCCTCCTCAGAGTGGATCTAATGTACCCCTCTCCTCCTCCTCCTCCTCAGAGTGGATCTAATGTACCCCTCTCCTCCTCCTCCTCCTCAGAGTGGATCTAATGTACCCCTCTCCTCCTCCTCCTCCTCAGAGTGGATCTAATGTACCCCTCTCCTCCTCCTCCTCCTCAGAGTGGATCTAATGTACCCCTCTCCTCCTCCTCCTCCTCCTCAGAGTGTATCTAATGTACCCCTCTCCTCCTCCTCCTCCTCAGAGTGGATCTAATGTACCCCTCTCCTCCTCCTCCTCCTCCTCAGAGTGGATCTAATGTACCCCTCTCCTCCTCCTCCTCCTCCTCAGAGTGGATCTAATGTACCCCTCTCCTCCTCCTCCTCCTCAGAGTGGATCTAATGTACCCCTCTCCTCCTCCTCCTCCTCAGAGTGGATCTAATGTACCCCTCTCCTCCTCCTCCTCCTCAGAGTGGATCTAATGTACCCCTCTCCTCCTCCTCCTCCTCCTCAGTGGATCTAATGTACCCCTCTCCTCCTCCTCAGTGGATCTAATGTACCCCTCTCCTCCTCCTCAGTGGATCTAATGTACCCCTCTCCTCCTCCTCAGTGGATCTAATGTACCCCTCTCCTCCTCCTCAGAGTGTATCTAATGTACCCCTCTCCTCCTCAGAGTGTATCTAATGTACCCCTCTCCTCCTCCTCCTCAGAGTGTATCTAATGTACCCCTCTCCTCCTCCTCCTCCTCAGAGTGTATCTAATGTACCCCTCTCCTCCTCCTCCTCCTCAGAGTGTATCTAATGTACCCCTCTCCTCCTCCTCCTCAGAGAGTGTGTGTGTGTGTGTGTGTGTGTGTGTGTGTGGTTCTACTAACATGTAATTAACATAACATAATTTCCCGTTATAATGAGGCTGATATAGTTATAGGAACAAATAATAAAGCTGTTGAGAACTCTTCTATTAAAGCTTCATTACTCTTTATAATTAGTCTTATAAAGTTATAGCAAATACTCTTTATAATTAGTCTTATAAAGTTATAGTAAATACTCTTTATAACGGATGTGTTAACTTTTCGATGTTGTGAAATTGTGTATTGTGCATTGAATTACAAATTCTGAAGTTTAAAAGTATCACATGTAAACATAATGGATGAAATGTTTTAATTTAGTACTTTCTATACATTTATATTTAGGGACTTTAGGGATTCGTTCTAAACCTTTTAAGAAG
This sequence comes from Micromesistius poutassou, assembly GCF_964030765.1. Taxonomy (NCBI): domain Eukaryota; kingdom Metazoa; phylum Chordata; class Actinopteri; order Gadiformes; family Gadidae; genus Micromesistius; species Micromesistius poutassou. Next base: position 137,453 of record NW_028179485.1, on the reverse strand, counting down.
ACGGTGGTGTCATCGGCCAGTTGGCTTATAATGATCTGTTCATCGAAAACATTCAGCTTGACAACATCAGAGTTTAGAATAAGAACGGCCAACATTTCTTCTGCCTAAACAAAGAGGAACGGGGAGACGTTGCGTCCTTGTTGAAGCCCTCTATTGACGGTGAAGCGAGGGGGGGGGGGGGTGCTCCTGAACTAGTGCTGCCGTTGTAAAATGATTCTGTTATGTTACAGAATCGAGGTCCAGATCCGTACATATGCACGACTTTAAACAGGAGCTGATGTTGTGACGTATCAAACGCCTTGTAGGAGTCAGGGGATAAAACGACCCCTTTGTCCTCTAGCGGACGGCTGTGCTCCTGAAGGTCGCGCACTAGCCTCATATTGTTACGTACAGACCTGTTGCTCCTTTGAACCGTTTTAATGTGTCAGTGTAAATGTAGGTTAGTCATTTATAATCGTTGTTTAATAGTGAAACTGGACGACAGTTATCTAAAAATAGATCTAAAATAGACAGATTAAATCTAAAATATAATCACAATCTTAACAACAAGCGTGACGCTGTTAGGTTTATTTTATTACATGAATTGCGTTTCTTTGAACACCGATCTGGGTGACCTGTGGCGTGATAAGGAGCTACGGTAACCATGGGGACGATATATCCCGCCCACCGGTGGAGCCGCTACCGGATATCCGGATCTAGACTTCCTCCTCCGTGGGCGGGTCTTTGTTTACAGTCCGACCAGCAACTTTAAACGCAAGTATTGAGTTGGAGCTTATGTTTTAATTTGCAGACGAGTCTGACGTTGCTCTACTCCCGTTTTCTACACACGACGTGTTTTAATACAGTTTCATGTTTTTAGAGCTTAACCGAAGTTCAACTCATATGAATTCGCCTTCCTGGCCACAGAAAATATATACTGCGCGCAGTTCTCGTTTTGTCCACCAGAGGGCAGGCGTTGACCGACTGAATATTGGCGTGTGTGGGAATATTTTTTAATTTATAATTTATTGTATGAAAAAAATCGAAACTTTAAAAACAGCGGTGTTCGTCTTGTATTGTGGCCTGTAATGTGTAGTTATATATTTTTATTTTTAGAGATTAAGCGAAGTTCAACTCGTTCCTGACCACAAAATATATGCTGCGTGCAGTGCTCGTTTTGTCCACCAGAGGGCAGGCGTTGACTGGCTGTGAATCAAAGCGTGTGTGGGAACGTTTTTAATTTGTAACTTTATTAATATAATTATAATAAAATAAATATTATTATATAATTATTATATTATTATACTCATTAAATAATAATATAATTAATTATTTAATAAGGTGCAGCACATTTCTCCTATAAGAGCACAGACTCCTCCTTGTTCCGCCAGTAACCAATCACAGGGCTTGCCTGTTTTGCCAAAGTCATTTGTCTTGTGGCACGCAGCTGCTCACCTAGCGCAGATAAAGCGTCGTCCGTGTAATTAATGAACCTCTGTTGATTATAATAAACGCAGTTCATTACGAACTTACATTACATTAAATTACACGAACGCAGTTCGTGTTCATGCGCAGTCCAAGATTACCTGTGAGAAAAAGGGCTTTTAAAACGTTAATTTAATACAAAACCACCAAACCCTTTCAGCGATTTTAGTCTGTTTTTTTTATGTTTTTTATGCCCCTTAGATCTCGGAAAATGGAGATCCAGCTCCAGAGATTCCCACTGCAGTAAAGCACACAATACATTGGAAAGCAAAATGTCCTAGGTTTTAATGCATGCATACATTAGACTCCTCTCTAGCAGAGTGAGTCCTGAATACAGGTTGACGTGGTTTCTTATACAGTTTCAGACCCTCCCCACACAAAGGTTCATCAAAGAAGAGAGGAGAAGACCAAAGGGCAAATTCTTCTCCTTACGGCCCTTCTGTCCCAACACCTAGGAATACAACGGTCGGGGTTCACGACAAACAAATGCAAATTCCAGATGCCTGTCTTTGTGACGTTCTCACCCAAAGCACAAGGATCAATAGACAGCTGGGAGGAAATGGGCGGGACAATCAGGGTTGAAACTGAGGACACTACAAGTTACACAAGAACAGACAAACTCATCAAACAACAATTCGGATATGTCGATTTTTCCATCACACTACCTTTTATGGCTGGCGCTGAGCCATGTTCCCGTCCCGTCAATACAGTCTGTGGTGATGTTCCAAATGACGTTGCATAACTCCTCCTCCACCCGCCCAACGCCGTCCGCCTCTGTACCTTCTTCACTGTTGTGGAAACGTTGTCCTCCCCGTTCCACACGGAGACGAGTCTCTTTAGGGGCTGATGATTCAGCGACCTCATTGGACGGCGTTGTGTCCGTCCCCCGACGTGACCTCAGACAACAGGGCGTGGCGTGGTCACCGTTACTTCTACGGAGATATGTGCTGTAGTCACGGGGCCCTGTGGAGAGCAGACACTGGGCTGAACACGCCGCCACAACCCAACAGTCATTTAGTTTGCTGCTGGCGTTGGGCTTCCTTCCTGCTCCAGCAGCCGCTGCGTTGTTCCTTCAGTACAGAGATCCCAACGTTATCTAGTGTTTGTTACCCAGAACGCGTCCCGACCACTTCTAGTACACGTCTGACAGTCTTCTGCTGGGATCTGTTTGTGTTCAACCCGTTCAGACCGATTGTTTGACTTTGCCGTCTTGTACGGCCGCTACAGCAGTAGTTGTGGTTTTAGCACAACGACTGTTTTAATGGGCTCATGTTTGATCTGTCTGAGTGTTCTCATTGTTGAGAAATTACTGTTTCTGATTCTGTTCATTACTTCAGAAAGGATTGACTGATTCGTAGTCGTAGGTATATCAGAGTCTACGGTTAATATTTTATTTGCCTTGGTTGTAACATTATCCTCTCCTGGTTTGGTTGTGGGGGTCGTTATTACCTCATCCTGCATGGTCGTTGCAGGACGCCCCCCCCCCCCGCGACCGGGTCTCCGCCCTGGGGGGGCTACAGCACCCCTACTTCAACTCACTGCCACCTCCCAGCATGCACCTGAGAGACACTAAGAACTACACCTCCCAGCATGCACCTGAGAGACAGTTAGAACTACACCTCCCATCATGCACCTGAGAGACAGGAAGAACTACACCTCCCAGCATGCACCTGAGAGACTAAGAACTACACCTCCCAGCATGCACCTGATGCACCATAGCAACGCGTGATACTTAAGCAATATCACACGAGAGGGAGTGCTGTTGTACTGTATATCAGCACGGCTGTGATTCGGTCGTAGGCACGAGGCCGCAGGCCGAGTGCCGCAGATAATCACACCGTGCTGATATACAGTACAACAGCACGACCTCGAGTGTGATATTGCTTTTATACAACAGTGCTACGAGCACATTTTATTAGTTAACAGTAATAAGAAACAAGAGATTATGATTTGTTTGTTTAGTAATCATTTATTCGGCTCCGCCAACAAAAATAGTTCCGCAACTGAAGGGAGACTAGGCTGTTGCCAGGCAACACATATACAGTACATAAACATTCCTAGACACAAGCTCGCTACTCTGTGTCCTCCGAGTCTGATGATGACCATTCATAGTTCAAATCAAATGTTATTTTTGGAAATATGTCCATCTTTACCGTGCAAAGTTTGCCACAATCTAAGATAGGCTATTTAACAGCTGATGTAACGTTAGCTAATAACGGTTATTAGAACGCCCGTACAGCGGAGTGATTATGTCTGTGAAAAGTCCCAGTGCTGTTATACTGTATATCAGCACTATGGAATGTCTCGTTGTCCAATCAAATTGCTCGGTTGGGACCGGTCGGAACTAACTGTTGTATAAACTGCACTATACACTGCACACACTGGGATTGGGATCACTGCGACCAGTGATCCCAATCCCATGTGTGTGCGTGTGTCCAGCCGTCTGTCTGTGGTTTCTTTCTACAACGGACACAGAGACACTGAGGCACCGCCCCCCCCCCCCCCCCCCCCCAACCAAAACCCAGGGAGGAGGTCCCAGAATAATATCAGAACAACATTTGCTGTTTTATTTATAATTTCTGATTAACAAATTATTATTCTTAAGGCACTTATGTAACATTATTTAGTAATAAAAGGAGAATGATGATGGGCTGAACACACGAGAACATTCAGTTGGATCCACTGAGTTGTTTATTAAAATTATGCTTCATTAACAAATGCAACAGAAAAATAGTCCCTTACATGTACACAATAAACACAAGGACTGAAACAATAGAAGCTGCAGACTTTACTAATCATAAACAGGTGTGCACGTATCTTTAATAACTGAACATGTTCTGCTGCCGTTTGGTTCCCAACAGAACACCAGGAATCAATACTCAGTTTAAAGTCATTTACAACACAGACCTCCTGGTTATTATGAATGAAATATAAAACCTGCTTTAAATCAGGTTCCTTTGGCACCGAGCTGCTCTATTCACACTAACACTGAAGTAATGCATACTAGCCTTTCATGGCTCACAGTAAAACAAACAATCTCTCTTAACCTCTTGTTGTTCCTAAGGTCAGTCTTAAACTGCAAAAGACCCGCCTTCTTTGCTGAAGGTCTAGTCAGTGTGTCTGACAGACACGGTCATAGCACTAGAGGAGCAAGTAAAGGACAGCTAGCTTTACCCAGACCGAGGTCCAATCTACTGAAAAATACCATCATTTACACAACTATTTCATTATGGAATGAACGACCAAAAAAACATACTCTCTAGCAAAAATAGCAAATACAACTTTAAAAAGTCTGCAAAAAAATCATGTGGTCCATAATGTATATACATTTTTAATGTTGTCATTTCTTTTTGTAGCCTTCATATCTTTTTTTAACTTTTTTATTAGTCTATTTCTATTTGAGTTTGACATAAGGTCAAACAAGTGATTGTCTGTTGTCTATATTTGATGTTTGGGACCCAGGAAGACTAGCTCTCTCTCTGGTGTGTTGCTAATCGGGATCCTAATCAATCTAATCTCATCTAAATCATCCTTGTTAGGATTAGGACAAAAGTGATGATCAGAGCCCTGGAGAATAAAATATGGTAATGTGTGAAAATGGACAAATATTGTAGCATAAAAAAAACATGTGATTTACCATCAATAGGTATTTAATATACATTTCAAATTAAAAATGAAATCTTAATAAAACCTGCTCAGGTAACCCTATGGAAGATCTTAAAAGTCTCTTCCTTTCATGGTTTACCAGCATCAACTTTTAGGAAGCCCCATAAAAAGGAGGGGGAGACGGGGGGGGGGAGGAGGGGGAGAGGGAGACGGGGGGGAGAGGGGGAGAGGGAGACGGGGGGGGGAGGAGGGAGAGAGAGAGACGGGGGGGAGGAGGGGGAGAGGGAGACGAGAAAGAAAGAGAGAGGGATAGAGAGAGAGAGAGCGAGAGACTATAACTGCCACAGAGACTCTGAGTCATCAGTCCTCTCAGGCCTCCATCAAAAGACACCCATCCTCTAACGCAGAAGCGTGTGTGTGTGTGTGTGTGTATTTGTATGTGTGTGTGTGTGTGTGTGCGGGCGTTTGTGTTTGTGTACATGTGTGTGTGTTTGTGTACGTGTGTGTGTGCCCGCCCGCCTGCCCTTTTTTTTTTCCTACAACCGACACAGAGACGCTGAGTCACTGAGTACGTGGACCCCTGCTCGCCCACAGCCCCGGACGACGACGGGGGTGTGTGTGTGTGTGTGTGTGTGTGTGTGTGTGTGTGTGTGTGTGTGTGTGTGTGTGCTTACGTGTGTGTGTGTGTGTGTGTGTGTGTGTATGTGTGTGTGTGTGTGTGTGTGTGTGTGCGCGCTCGCGCCCCTCCGCCCGTCTGCCTTTTTTTTTTTTCTACAACCAACACAGAGACACTGAGTCACTCCACCCCCCTACCTCAAACCCAGGGAGGAGGTCCTCCTGGGTGAAGGTGGACCTGAAGGTGTGGATGTGTGTCAGTGTGTCTGAGGACCCTCCTACACCTCGGGACACTCTGTAGAAGGACAGAGTGCCAGCAGGCCGGTCCAGATACACTCCTACTCTGGTAGAGCCAGCGGGGGGGAGACGTATGTCTGTCCGTCTACCGTTGTACCAGGCAGAGTAACCACCATCATGACAAAGAAGACTCCAGGACTTGTTGTTCCATCCAAGCCCGCTGTCACCACCCCCTCCTCTCCTTGTGATTCCTCTGTATGTCACTCCTATAACAACACGTCCTTTCCTCTCTACCTCCCAGTAACAGCGGCCAGTCAGAGCCTCTCTACACAACACCTGGGACCAGGAGTCAAATCTCTCTGGGTGATCCGGATACGACTGGTCCTCTCCAACCCGCGTCACCTTTCTGTTGTCCTCAGACAGAGAGAGGAGTCTGTTGGCTGTGTTTTGGTCCAGTGTGAGTTCACAGGCATCTGACGGGAGAACAAGACATGATATTATTCATAATTCCCGAGATATTCCAGGTTATTCGCCCCAAATCCCCCCATTCATTCTCATTGGAAAATTAAAAAAACGCTGATTCATGCTTCATCCTCTTCGACCACTTAAGACGTCATAACTTGGTCAAAATGACCATCATTACCGTTTACCATCGTTCAAACAATTAAACAAATCTACACATTTGTATCTTCAATAATATTTAAACAGAATTTCGATATCATTCATACTTTTTTTCAGAATCACAGTTTTAGTTTCATTCCGGATTCGTTTTCAGTTGGTCTCGCTCTAGCCTTCTGACTCAGCTGTTGCTCGTTGAGCAATCAGTGGACTGTCGTACTGTGGTAAAACCCGTGTGTGTTCTCGATGCGTTCTCGATGAGGCCGTTCCACCGAGGATGCATCGGAGGTGACTCGTGTGGACTTGGGACCGTTAAATATCCCAGGATGCATTTCGCATTCCCATGTTTTAAAATATTAGTATGTAAGCTATAATAATAGGCTATATATAGGAACATTTTACATATATAACAAAAATGTAGGCCTATTCATTCAAAATATTGACATACTATTTTAAAATTAAAGAGGCTGGGATTTTATATATATTGAATACGTCGCTGATAGAGGAAACCCATCGCAACGGCAACGAAAATCCCGGTCGGATCCATCCGATCATGTGTGTGTGTGTGTGTGTTTTTCTATTCTAATCTGTGTAATTTCTCGCTCATTCGTTATTATTATTCGTTATAATAGCCTACTCTCCAACTACATAGGCAGTTAGGCACGCGCATCTGTACCCTACGTATAAAAAGTTGTGTGTATATAAATTCACACGACAAGCATATCTTTTCATTTATATTCATTCAAAATATTAACATACTATTTTAAAATGAAAGAGGCTGGGGTTTAGTTTTATATAATTAGTTTATATTGTTCAGTAGTTTGAGGCCGTAAAGCACAGTTAACAGAGCTAAGGTGGTGACGTCATCCAGTCCACTGCTGTTCCAGTTGCAGGTGCGTACTCGCGTTCTCGGAAGTCTGTACTTAGAAGTCCGGACTTGCCAAGTACGTACTTCCAAGTCTGCAAGAACGTAGTCCATGTACTTGGTATTGAGAAACGGCTTCTCTCTCTCCCTCATGGACTACAACAATGGACTACAATAGTGGACTACAATAATGGACGTTAGCATTGACGTTAGCGTTAGCATTTACGTTAGCATTAGTGCTGCAGTTAGCGTTGACGTTAGTGTTGAAGTTAGCATTGACTTTAGCACTGCATTTAGCGTTGACGTTAGCGCTGAAGTTAGCATTGGTATTAGCACTGCAGTTTGCGTTGACGTTAGCATTAGCGTTAACGTTAGCATTAGCGCTGACGTTAGCATTAGTGCTGCAGTTAGCGTTGACGTTAGTGCTGAAGTTAGCATTGACGTTAGCATTAGTGCTGACTTTATCATTACCGTTGAAGTTAGCGTTAGCACTGATGTTAGCGTTAGCAATTAAGTTAGCATTGACATTAGCGTTAGCATTGACGTTAGCGTTAGTGCTGCAGTTAGCATTGATGTTAGCATTAGCGCTGCAGTTAGCATTGATGTTAGCATTAGCACTGCAGTTAGCATTGACGTTAGCATTAGCGCTGACACTTGCATTGACGTAAGTGTTGGCACTCACGTTACCGTTTACGTTAGCACTGATATTAGCGTTAGCACTGACATTAGCGTTAGCGCTTCTGTTTATATTATATAGTCTACAATATAACAAGCAGGCCTACACCAAGTATATGAAATGTCTCAAAGGATTAAATCTCTCAAAGTGATTATTGAATGCCATTTATATGGCGTGTGGCGGGTTTAAATATCTATCCCTGGAGTGTTGGCTCCTCTATTATATTATTTACGGTAGCCATTTACGTGGGAGTGCGCAGTGTGGATGGACTTTCCATCTCTAAAGTTAGTGTGTGTTGAGATGAATCAAACAAAACGGACACTTACATCTCTGTGGAGCTGGTTTCAGCCTCCACACTCCACCGTGCTCCACACTGGGGAGACAAAGAGAGAGCAGCATGTTGTCTTTAGATAGGGAAACATTAGTCACATGTTAACAAAGAGAGAGTGTGCAGATGGCTCCGCTGCATTCATGTTAGTATCACGTTAGTATTATTATTCACTCGTGATTAAGCACATAATCAACCAGAACTCGCTGATGGCTCGGTGGTTCGTAACGTTGTTAACTGATTAAGGACAGACAGCTAACCTCGTCAGCTGACTGCGTGGGTCACACACTCCGCGCCAATACAATTGTTGGCTTGTTGGCGGGAAACCTACAACCGCTATCGACCACCTCAATGTTAAGGCCTAGCTGCATGCTAACCCCCAGCTCCACGCTTACGCCTAGCTCCATGCTAGGCCACGCCAAATATGAGTGTGTTGCACTCACTATCAATAAATATTTTATAAAAGTACTCTGAATCCTAATTTACTGACTCATCATGCCTGGCTCCATGTTAACATCCAGCTCTATGCTAACCAATCATTGGCCAATCAAAAAACAAACACTCAAACGTCTGGTTTTAAACCAACACATTAATTCACCAGACAGTTAGTGCCAAACACAGCAATACGCCAAATGTTAATGTGTTGCACTAACTATCAATAAATATAATTCTATAAAAGTCGTCTGAATCCTAATCTGCCGTCTCATCACTTTCTACACAACATGCGTTACAACTGCGTTTTGAAAACACTTCATCTAGCAGCGGCTTGAACCCTTGTAGGAGACTTTGTCCCTGAATGGTGAGCTGTCCTCTCCATACCTGAGAGTGTCCAGTCTCCAGCGTGGATCCTCCAGTCCAGCAGAGAGCAGCGCAGCTCCAGAGTCTCCTGGGTGATTGTAGCTCAGGTCCAGCTCTCTCAGATGGGAGGGGTTGGAGCTCAGAGCTGAGGCCAGAGAAGCACAGCCTTCCTGTGTGACCAGGCAGCCAGACAACCTGTGTACACACACACACACACACACAATTTATTCTATCTAGCAGTTTGTACCAAATTAAACACATTTAGAAAGTGTATTCATTCCATATGGAGGACAATGAGATATTGTTCTGTTAGAGTCAGGAGAAGTCTGCTGTGTTTGGTACGCTAAGACCGTTTATCCACAGGTTCTAACATTGTGTAGAACCAGGGAGTGTTTTGTCAGCAGGGAAAAGATCAACAGAAATGCATCGGACATGAGCAGCACTACACCAAACTAATATGATGTTAATGTAGCAGCATAGAAATAGGGTTGCCTTGCTGCAGTTAATTGCGTCAGCTGACCACTAGGGCGGCAGTACATAAGTACGGCCCTCCTTCTCGTGCTCTCACTGATGCATCATTTCCAGGTCAGGTGTTTGCCCGTGCAGGTAATGCTCCACGCCCCTGCTGCGGATACTGTTTCGTTTTATTTATCACTGTGTCCTCATGCTCAAAGCCGGTGTGTTTTCACTGCAGAGCAGCGACTGCGTGCTCCGTTTAGTCGCTGGTTCTCTCGAGCGGTAAGTGTCCTCTCTCTCTGCGTTACACCGAATGCTATCCTGTAGATAATGCTAGTGTGGTCACAGGTAGATGTCCCCTGCCGTGTGTCTCTCTCCCTCCCTCCCTCTCCCTGTGCAGGTTTGACTTTGAAAACGGGTATGCTACCTTAAATCTAGCCTCCAAAAGCCTTGATAAATGTAGCTTAGCCATACTAATTTTATGTTTATTGAAAGGGAACGCTCATCAGCTGGCCGAAATCTATAGGTGGCGATTTATCTGACTCCGCCACCAGCTGATTGTGGCTGCTGCTGCTTTGTACACAGCTTTTGTCTATAGCTTTGTCTACAGCTTTGTCTGCTGTTTGTCTCTGCTGCTAATCACACCGTTTGTCTCTGCTGCTATATACGACGTTGTCCCTTGCTTTGTCTCCGGCAGCCACTTATTCCTTGCTGCTCTGTGCTGCTTGGTGGTGCTGCTGTTGCTGGCTTTTGGCTACAGCCGGCTTGCATGGTGGACTGCCGACACCACACTTTTAACCTGTTTATCCCTTTAATTTGAGCCCAATGATTTTCAGGAGTTAATCCCTTAATTTTGTTTTGAATGAATGAATGAATGAATGAATGAATGAGTGTTTATTTCGATCACAGCATCAAAATTTCAACAAACAAATTCAAGGTAGTAACAAATACTATACAGCTGGTCGAAAAGGGTTGCGGCTGAAGCAAAGCTTATAGCTGCCGCACCCTTTTGTTTTCTGTACTTTATTATTTTGATTAAGTAAATTGTTTTGCTAAGTTTATTTTGTGAACTATTTCCTGCTTCATGTAGTATATTGCTTTGTACATTTTTTTACATATTATTTCCGTTGTAACTTCCTTTCTGTTTCCTTCTCAGTGGCTGCAGGCTGGTGGTGGTGGTGCTGGTGACGTGGGTGGTGGTGTCCCTCATTCTTGTGTGCTGTGCTTCCTTGGATTTGGTGATACCAGTGTGTGACTGCCACGTGTGTCTGGGTGAACACTTTCCCTTTAATTTATTCCTGTTGAGTCCCCTTCCCCTTCACCTGCTCTTTCCCCACCAGTAGGCCTCAGCCCCTGATTAGGCTCCTTGTTTATTAGTTGGGATGAATGCTCATTTTTGTGATAATATATATATTTTATTAAACAAAGTATTTTTGTAAACTGGGAACCACGTGTCTTGCCTGTTGAGTGGGACAAACCTGTGTTTTTGATCAATGTAAAATAATATGTAATAATTCCTTGGGTGCAATTCCCAAGGTGGCGTTGTCGAGCAACCTAAGATTCACATTGAGAGCCTCCACGCCGCCACATTAATAAAGGACATCTTTACTGTTCAATATGTTTCACTTTACCACGGCCAGTGATGTTTTAGTGGTGAGGGGTGCATTATATTCAGATCACAGCACGGCTAAAGCCTCATCACCATGTCTACACTAATGACATCTCATCAGCTGACCAGAGTTACATAACGTATAACATACTAGCAGTTAACAGGTCAACAACCCCTAACCCTCACATCAGCTGGCCAGAGTTACATCACGTATAACATACATATCGATATTGATAACAGTCCACCTAGTCGTGGATCATCCCTTACATATTAAACAACCCCAAGACGCAGTTTGAAGAAGAGGCTGATAACTGACCTGAGAGTTTCCAGTGTACAGTGTGGACTCCCCAGTCCAGCAGAGAGCAGCTTCACTCCTGAATCCTGCAGATCATTGGTACTCAGGTCCAGCTCTTTCAGAATAGAGGAGTTGGAGCTGAGAACTGAGGCCAGAGAAGCACAGCCTTCCTGTGTGATCAGGCAGCCAGACAACCTACACACACACACACACACACACACACACACACACACACACACACACACACACACACACACACACACACACACACACACACACACACACACACACACACACACACACACACACACACCATTTATTTTTTCTGGTTGAGAGCAGTTCGAACTAAAGTAACCACATTTATAAAGTGTATTCATCATTCCATTTGGAGGACAAGTTAAAGCTTTATAAAATATATTTTCTATAATATCGAAACAGAATTTCAATATCATCTATACTTTATTCAGAATCACAGTTTAAGTTTCATATGGCTTCGTTTTCAGTTGGTCTCATTGATTTACGTTGACGCTAGAGCGTGAGGACGTTCAGGCAGTGTTGCCAGATTGGGCGGTTTTTCCCGCAGGTTAAAGAGCGTTAATGTCACAATAAAAAATTGACGCCGTTTAAATGGGTTTGGGTTAACACCGTTCATAACGCGTTTCACTGACATCACTAATATTAATATTACTTTTTATTTCAGTACTATGAATAACATGTATTTCAAAATAATACATGTTATTCATAGTACTGAAACAAAAAGTAGATCTACAGAGATGTTTTGTGCATAATTATTAGTTTTATTCCAATATTATGTATATTGTGTTGTGAGGAGAATAATTAACCAAGTGAGCAGGAAAATACTTTTCGAGCACGAGAGCAAAGACAGCATTTGTCTGCGTGGGGGTGTCAGTTGCGTGCTGCTTCACTTTATGTGCGCACTTTTATGGATCTAAAACTGTTAAATGTCTTCTGATATTGAACCTTGTGGTGTAACTGTTTGTCCACTGAGTAAAACTGACCTGAGAGTTTCCAGTGTACAGTGTGGACTCCCCAGTCCAGCAGAGAGCAGCTTCACTCCTGAATCCTGCAGATCATTGGTACTCAGGTCCAGCTCTCTCAGACTAGAGGAGTTGGAGCTGAGAACTGAGGCCAGAGAAGCACAGCCTTCCTGTGTGATCAGGCAGCCAGACAACCTGCACACACACACACACACACACACACACACACACACACACACACACACACACACACACACACACACACACACACACACACACCATTTACTCTTTCTGGTTGAGAGCAGTTCGTACTAAAGTAACCACATTTATAAAGTATATTCATCATTCCATTTGGAGGACAAGTTAAAGCTTTATTGATCCATTATGGAGACAAAGCTGTGTCACCCTGTCTGAGAACAGGAAGAGGAAGTGGGGAGATGACATCATCACAGACAGTAGAACTTCCTTCACATGGATGTGAAACAGGATCTTAAACAAATGCTCCTTTCTCAATAGCTACAACTCAATGAGATATTGTTCAGTTATAGTCAGGAGAATTCTGCTGTGTTTGGTACGCTAAGGCAGTTTCTTCACATGTTCTAACATTGTGTAGAACCAGGGAGTGTTTTGTCAGCAGGGAAAAGAGCAACAGAAATGCATCAGGCAGGAGCAGCACTTACTGGAAGCTAGAATAACCAGTTTGAAGAAGAGGCTGATAACTGACCTGAGAGTTTCCAGTGTACAGTGTGGACTCCCCAGTCCAGCAGAGAGCAGCTTCACTCCTGAATCATTCAGACAATTGCTACTCAGGTCCAGATCTCTCAGACTAGAGGAGTTGGAGCTGAGAACTGAGGCCAGAGCTTCACAGCATCTCTCTGACAGATTACAGCCATTCAGCCTTGGCCAAAAGTAAACAGAACATGTTAGGAACTTTTTATACTTTTTTGTTATACATTATACTTTAATAGTACACCTACAGAGATGTTTTGTATATTATTATAACTTTTATATTCTAGTATGTTTATTATGTTGTGAGTAGAATAGTAATACATGTTGTTATGAACCTACAGAGATCTTATGCATATTATTTTAACCTTATATTCCAGTTTTATGTATATTGTGTTGTGTGTATTGTTATACATGTTATTAGTGAACCTACAGAGATGTTTTGGAGGCTTTGACCACTGGCAGCAGCCTCAGTAGACCCTCCTCTGAAGAAGAGTATTTCTTCAGGTCAAACACGTCCAGCTCCTCTTCTGATGTCAGTAAGATGAAGACCAGAGCGGACCACTGAGCAGGGGAGAGAGATTCTCTGGAGAGCCTTCCTGATGTCAGGTACTGTTGGATCTCCTCCAGTAGAGAACGGTCGTTCAGCTCATTCAGACAGTGGAACAGATTGATACTTCTCTCTGGGGAAAGATCTCCACCTATCTTCTCCTTGATGTAAGACACCGTTTCCTGATTGGTATATGAGCTTACATGAACTTTTCCTGTCTGTCCAAGCAGACCTTGTAGGTGAATCTGATTGGTCTCCAGAGAGAGGCCCAGGAGGAAGCGGAGGAACAAGTCCAGGTGTCCGTTCTCACTCTGTAAGGACTTGTCCACAGCACTCCGGTAGAGTTTGAGCTTTCTTTTTTCTGTTTGTTTGTTTCGAACAAGAATAGACCTCAGGAATTTTCGTTGTCCTGAGAGCAGATTGACACCATTGTTGATGAAGGACAGAAAGACATAAAGGGCAGCCAGAAACTCCTGGATGCTCAGATGGACAAAGCAGAACACCTTCTTCTGGTACAGCACACGCTCCTCTTTAAAGATCTGGGTGAACACTCCTGAGTACACTGAGGCTGCTCCGATATCGAAGCCACACTCTGCCAGGTCGGCCTTGTAGAAGATCAGGTTGCCTTTCTCCAGCTGATTGAACGCCAGTTTTCCCAAAGAAACAATGATCTCCCTGCTCTCTGAACTCCAGTCTGGATCTGTTTCAGCTCTCCCATGGTACTTCCTGTCCCCCTGTATGAACTGAACCCTCAGGAAGTGGCTGTACATCTGAGTCACGGTCTTGGGCATCTCATCTGTCTGAGATTTTTTGAAGATGTCCTCCAGAACTGTAGCAGTGATCCAACAGAAGACTGGGATGTGACACATGATGTGGAGGCTTCGTGATTTCTTGACGTGGGAGATGATTGTTTCGGCCAGCTCCTTGTCTTTGAATCTCTTCCTGAAGTACTCCTCCTTCTGTGGGTCGGTGAACCCTCTCACCTCTGTTACCATGTCAACACACTCAGCAGGGACCCGATTGGCTGCCGCAGGGCGTGTGGTTATCCAGATGCGAGCGGAGAGAAGCAGGTCTCCCCTGATGAGGTTTGTCAGCAGCACGTCCACTGAGGTCGGCTTTGTGACATCAGTCCAGGTCTGGTTGTTCTGGAAGTCCAGAGGAAGTCGACACTCATCCAGACCATCCAAGATGAAGACGACTTGGAACTTGTCAAATCTGCAGATTCCAGCTTCTTTGGTCACAATAAAGAAGTGATGAAGAAGTTCCACCAAGCTAAACTCTTTCCCTTTCAGTAAATTCAGCTCTCTGAAAGTCAAGAGAAATGTGAAGTGTATGTCGTGGTTGGCTTTGCCTTCAGCCCAGTCCAGAGTGAACTTGTGTGTTAAGATGGTTTTACCAATGCCGGCCACTCCAGTTGTCATTATTGTTCTGATTGGTTTGTCTTTTCCAGGTAAGGGTTTAAAGATGTCTTCACATTTGATTGGTGTTTCCTCCTTGACCGGTCTCCTGGAAGCTGTTTCAATCAGTCTGACCTCATGTTCCTTGTTGACCTCTCCACTGCCGCCCTCTGTGATGAAGAGCTCTGTGTAGAAGTCGTCCAGACCTGTTGGCTGTCCTGCTTTAGGCATTCCCTCAACCACACTCCTGAGCTTCTTCTTCAAATGAGACTTGAATTTATGTTGGCACTCGACAGCAGCAGATCCTAAATGAGAAAACAACAGAAGACATCAGATAGTGGATGGTGAAATCAGTGGAAACATGGCAATATTTCCTCTTAAATGATCAACTTCATGATATTTAGAGGCTTTATAACTTGGGTCAAAAGAGCTGGTCATAACAAGGACTGCGCGTTACAGATTCAAAATGTTCAGGATTATTAAAGTGTAAATCCGGCGAAAATTGAACCCAGGGTCTATTTCTGCATGAAAACAGATCAAATAAGCCGTTTAGGTAATTTTTCCGTTGATCAACCAGTAGATAGCTTGCCCAGAGCAACACTAAGAGCCCAAATTGCTAACAGTGCATTGGCTAGGGGCGGTGCACCGAACGCTTCCAATCTGCATTTCTTAATCATTAATATTGCTCAAAATAGCAGAAAACATCTGCAGTATCATGACTAGGGTCCCTATACATAAAACGGAGCATCAACAACTTAGTTAGTGTACCAGGTGTTTATAAAAAAAGACTTTGCATTTTGAAGTTATTTCAAAAGCAATATGATTGTAGCAATGATTGTTGTAATAATGATAGTTACTCAGTGGAAAGTGACTCGCTATGCTGATATAACAAGATAGTGTTGCATCTCTTCCCTGAATTATTTTGCAGCATATGTTTAACATTCTGTAACCTGATAGACCCACAATAACCCTACATATCTGGATCAAACCATTTAACCTGATATCCCACAATAACCCTACATGTCTGGATCAAACCATTTAACCTATCCCACAATAACCCTACATATCTGGATCAAACCATTTAACCTGATACCCCACAATAACCCTATCTGGTTAAAACAATTTAACCTGATACCTTTACCCTAACCCGAGGAAAGATATCTTGATGTTGAAAAAGGGATGTAAAAAATCTCCCATTATATCATTTAATGTGAGCAGGACAAATAAGAGTCTCTTCTGCACTTCAAAATAATTATTCATTCTGTTTTCAAAATGTAGCGCAGCGCTCATAAGCATCTTAGTTGAATAAGTGCTAATACATTAGGATTTAATAAAGTACATTTGTTAAAGTTCATAATTAAACATCACTAAAATTATCTTAGAAAATAAGATGAAGAAATAATAAACAAGAAATAAGCTCTAGAACTGGTTGTAGTTCATATCTCCTTTCTATTTATTTTGGTTGAAAGGGAAAGGGATTATGGGAATTGTAGTCTAATACACAGCTGTGTTGATGGATCAATATGTTTTAATTCCTTTTAAGAGTTTTGTTTGAAAATATTTAATTGCTAAAGTTTATTGTATAGTGTGAAAGGTATTATTTTGATGTCTGTATGTAAAATGTACTTTGTTTTATTACTTTTGTATGCTGTGATTAACTTATTGGGTGAAAGGTCGCAAACTGGGCGAACAAGAGAGAGAGACGAGAGAAGGGAAGAGGAGATGCCACGTCGAGAAGTGTCTCCGTGCTTTTGTTCCACAAGATGGCAATGTTAGCGTAACTAACGGAACATATTCGAGAGTCTGACTTTATATTGGTTTCCTGCGTGTTTTTCAGACTGAATAGACATATTTGGATGCCGAAGACTTTGCTGTGTCGAAGTTTTGCAAAATATAGAGAGACGGCCTGCATCATTCCGTGAGAGACTGCCTTTGCCGTCGTTAACTCATCTCAACAACCTACACCTGGGATTAAGGTATTGTTTTATTTTCTGTTGCTCCAAGTGAAGAAGTATTTTGTTTTTGGCCACGCCATACCCAAGCCACGCTACAGATCTGCCCTTCATTTGTTCTATATGTTATGGCTAACTAACTCACTAACACAGTAACAGTCAAAGTTAAACATTGCCTGCCGTATGAGTGTATTAACCATATTCTTAAAGGAAGCCATTATCTTGCCCATATAAGGAAATAAGTGTGGAAAAAGCACAGTCAATGAAGGTCTACATTCTGAGGGACATTCATGTGTCACTCACACCTCATGACAGCCCTCTGAGATGAACCCCGGTTACTCTGCTGACTCTGAAGTTGGCCCCTGCAGTCTTTCTCTCACTTAAGTTACTACTTATATGTTAAGGTTAACTAATTAATACTACAGTCAGATTCAAACACTGGCTGCTTTATGAATGTATTCCACAATCACAGACAGTGGTATTGATGTTAATTGTTTGAATACATACTGATTGTCAGAGTAGAAGTGATTGTCATTATGCTCATGTATGTTACACCTTTATGTTAACCCATGTGTTTGGTATAGGGATTTGTTTTATTTGGTTATACATGCATTACTTAAGATTGTGTTTGTCACACATGTAAACTACCTCAAGCCAGGGATGGTTGACAATTTTATCTTATAAGCACGTATGGTTTATTATGTATGTTTAATATCAGTTTAATAAATAAGGTGATGAGTGGATTTCAATCCCTAGATGTAAATTCTTCATGTTCTAATCTACTGAGAAACCTGAGAAGGAGGTTAGGTTCATGTTCATTTAGGCTGGCTTTACACGACAACGCTCCCGGGTGAAACCGACAAAATATTTGATCAGATGTGCCTTTCATTTAGACGGAGACAGCGTTTTCTGGGCTTAAAAACGCAAAAAAATGAACCCACCCTCCAGAGTGGAAATCTTAAAAACGCTCCACTGTTGCGTTTCCGTCTAAAGGGTTAACAACACAAAAGTGAGCTGCTCACACTGGCTCTCGTCCCGTACACATTTACGTCACATCCATGTGCAGTACAGGCAAACCACAACAAACATGCGTCACCGTATGCACACAGATTTCGACCCAAAGACGCTCGTCTAAACGCGGAATGAAAAGTGGAAACGCAACGCCACTTTCGCGGTTTGTGTTCAGATAGTTGTCGTGTAAAGCCATTATTCTCCTCAGGTCAGATCTGTTTGAGGTGCAGATATATTCAATTCAGCAGTCAATTCTGAAACAGTCAATTCATTGCAACATTACTGTAACATCAAAGGCTTCATCCAACAACAAATTTAATTGTACAAAAAAACATTAGACAGCTGCTGTGCTGTTCGGGTATTTAAATTATAATTATTTAACACTTTTCAACGAAGTAGGGAGAATGGCTTTGGATATGCAGTCTAAACAAATGTCCTGAAACGACAATAATTAATGGTTGGATCCCAGGAGATGAAAGGATAAAGAAGCTTCTGGTTCGTGTTAGGCCCTTGTCAGATTAAAGTGGGCAGGGCTTATTGAGAAAACCCATTCCTAGTTACAACTCACCCACACGATCAGCAGGGCTGGGAGGGAGGATCAGACCCAGGGTGATGTATAGTGGCTCGTCCCTCTTGAACATATTATCAATCATCGCCTGACTTGCACTCTCCCCTTTCCCGATCACCATGTCGATCAGACACCGAGCCCGGTCCGCTCTGATCGTCTGGCCCTCCAACACAGTGTCCTTGTCGTCGGTACTCAACACTTTCTCCTGCCAAAGGTCATCCAGCAGACCTTTCAAAGTTGCTTTTCCGACCTTCGCCACAAATTCTTTACGGATCCTTTCTACGTCTGAAACTGAATGCAAAAGGCAATATTACATTTTACAATGTTGTAGTCAATATCAATTTGTCTTCGGCCTGTTTTAAAATCAAATAGCAGGCATAAATACAAAGATCCAAATTAATGACTCTGTTGGTGGTGATTGTGTAGGCCAGTGGTTCTAAGTGGGGTACGCGGCGCATTGCCAGGGGGTCCGTGAAGAGTTTGCTACAAAATATGTAAAAAATAAAAAAATGTAAAAAAAAAAATTGGCGCGCGCACACTGGAGAACTGCGCAAAATCAGCTGACCGCAACGTCCGTTACTATGAGACATCCTGTCGCTCCGACCCCCTCCCCCGACCGCAACCAAACACTCTCTACCCCCCCCCCCCAAAGCCTTAAGGAGGAATCCACACATAATGGGAACATAACATGAAGCCTGATTCCAAACAAACTCAGGTGTTACAAGTTAGAATAAAGTCTTTATCTTTTAAACTTCAGCTTTCTCGACCTCTTTTAGTTTGTTAACGTGTTTTATCCACAACCTTGAGAAGTTTTACTCAGACTAATGATGGAGTCATGATATATCACTGCTGAGCACTAAGAACAGTCACAGACAGTGAGAGATCTTCTTCTTACCTCTTGTGGCGGCCATGTTCCCCAGACAGAGTGGTTTTAGAGGTAGGACCCCCCTCTTTTCTCTCCTCATTCATAGAGGAGACCTGGACACAAACACAACTACATATTGTTTCTGTGGATTATATTTGAGTAGCGAATGTGACATTTCTGCAGTGAAGACGTCCTATCCTTCTCCTGTCTGATATACTTATACACTTTATTACTATCTTTGTTTAGATCACATAAACACTCTAGTTAGACGGTCTGAAACGCAGACGTCAAGGCGCAAAGTCTAAGTACTTTGTGGGCAGTTCTACAGCGCTGTTGCTATTATGACGGCGAGATAAACAAGCTTTGCACCCGGCGCAAATCTAAAAAGGGTTGGGCTGAAACCTGTAGGTGTGTTTTGGGCGTAACGTGCAATAAACCAATGAGAGTTCCACCTGCCATCCCCTTTAAGACCCAGCGCATTTGACTTGGCGAATATTTTGACAGCGCGCTTGCAGTCTCCGCTGAGATGCATGACCACACGAATTTCAAACTTCAAATGGCTCAGTTTATGGCCAAATAATAGGCATAATTCACACATGGAATAGAGTTTTCTTCTCCAAGTTCAGAATCACTGATTCGCCATGTAAATTGCGGCAAAGACAACTTAACACATATATGCGGACGCGGTCCTCGATTACCGCAACTGTGTGTCTATTTTATGATGTGCGCCAATACATTAACAAACATCGTTTGTTACCAGTATTATATACATTATCGTTGTCGACTTGTGTTCATAATATGCATGTGTCCCCCCATTAATATACATCGCCATGGACTGTATTATGCGTTACGTGTTTAGTTTGCGTGTGTTTAAACAGATGGGTGCGCACACACACGCGCGCCAAGCATCACCCGCATTCATTCATTCTTTTAAACACTCACTCGTGGTAAAACTATGTTTTGTCACGATCAAATACTCATCAATCCTAAAAGTTATGGGCTTGTACACGATGTCTGTGTCAAGAACATCTGTGTTTGATGTACGGTGTTTGCAGATGCATTGATTTAAAAGTAAAACTTACTGCTGTATCAGCTGTTCTTTCCCAAATCATTTAACCAACCATTTACCCTAAAACAAGATTTTGTTTTGGAAACCTGGAATATACTTTGCTCGAATGTATTATTGTTATTATTATTTTACGCATGCCATAGCCTACTATACTTCATTCATTAATGCAGCCCTATTGAAAAAAATGTTTCCACAATCCACACTCTATTTCTATGCAGTTTCACACGTATGAATAATCTTTGATATCATAATATTTAAATCAGGTTAATAGTTTGCATGTTTGTGCTGTGTATAGCCTACGTGTGGGTAAGCGTAGGCTATGTTGTAGTTCCGACCTGCCAAGACACGTCAAAATAGCAACAACAACTGCGCTATCCGCTATAGACCAGGTATTTTTCGATCAGTGGCTCAATTGCATTGGCGCATTTTCTAGACCACTAAAATAGCACCAAGTATCATTTGTGCCGGAACACGCCCCTGCTTTTCGCCGACACGCCTCTCCAGGCGCAAGTGTAGTGGCGCCTGGTTGCTGTGGGGGAAAATCAGCTTTGCTCCGGGTGCAAACTAGCAACGACACATGCGTCGGTGTAGAAAGTCAATTGCGCCGGGCGCAAGATAGGGCCCTCAATACGTCTAGATCACATACACACTCGATCACTATCTATGTCTAGATCAGATTCACACTCGATCACTATCTATGTCTAGATCTACACTCTATCACTATGTCTAGAGCTCATACACACTCTATCACTATCTATGTCTAGATCTCATACACACTCTATCACTATCAATGTCTAGATTTCATAAACACTATCATTATCTATGTCTAGATCTACAAACTATCACTATCTATGTCTAGATCTACACACTCTATCACTATCTATGTCTAGATATCCACACTCTATCACTATCTATGTCTAGATCTACACTAGATCTATCACGCGAGTGTGGGTGGAGGGTTTAATATTGAATGATAAGTAAACCAAACAGAAAAACAATAAGAACATGGCCTGATACACTTATAAAGAAGGAGGATTCAGAGAACTGAGGTCTACCCAGCCCAAGAGACAATCACCCATTGTTAACTCTCCATGGGGAGATAAAATAGGAGCTGGGACATAATATTACTAAATATTACTAATTTGTGTTTCCATTTTTTAAGAAAAATAACATTGAAAAAGACTCCCGTTTCCCCCCTTTTATCTGCCAGATGGTACGGTCTGACCACGACTGACTGGGAGCAGTTGATAACGTGGTGTCCTATCAGAGACGGCCGACTGTGATTAGTGTGGGAGGAAATGTTGCTCCCTCACAACGGGAACCAATGAAACGTCTCTTCCACAGAGTGGAGTCACTGGCCTCAAGAGTGTAAAGGTCAGGCGTTCACCAAAACACAAAGGAAGTGTTTAGAACGGAGACAGAACACTCACACGGTTCTAAAGGTTCTGAGAGTAAAGATTGAGCTGCTGCTCCTCAGTGAAGACAGATGGAATGAGGAAGGAGGCGTTGAACGACAGCTAACTCCACCTTAAACCTTTATGATGGTCAGGGCTGGGCTTCACCAGAACACACACCCAGAACTGTATCAGGTGATGAGATAAGACAGAGCAAAGGGTTGAGGAGGTCCATATAAAGCTATAAAACCACCAGGTCCCAGTCACCACGTTGGAGGTTAAACAGTGCAGCTAAAGTTACGTCAAGGCTATTAAGTTCTGCTGTACTTTGTATCGTCTGCTGTGAAATCACGTGA